>NC_066834.1:1398835-1439204 GCF_001640805.2 Lates calcarifer
CCACGGTGCTTTGGGAGAGCCAGACTTTGTACATCGACGTGCTGAAAGAAAACTGCACAAGCACACGGGAAAGGAAGAGTATTACAAAGCTTACAATCCGGCACGTGGCCGACTTTTACAAGAGCGTGTTGTCAGCAAACGTACTTCAGCTCGAGCAGTAATAAAACATACCGACTTAAGAGCAGCAACAATGGAAAAACCTCAGACACATACGGCCTGGCAGCCTGCACCGCTCCAAAGAGAGCAGCGCAAACAAAAGAATCACACTCGTCAGACTGTTAAACGTCTGGTGTGAAGGAGGCAGGAGGCTGCCTGGGCGTTATCAGACAAATAAGATTAGAGTAAAAGAAGGATCAGCATAAAAGTGAGACAGGCAGCAGAGGTGGTGAACATGGCTCTGATGTTTTTATTTTTTAGTAAAGAGAAAATATATCAGGGTTCTGATTCAGAGAGAAACCTGGTCCCACTCATGAAATGTTTTCAGACAGGGACTGTGTTTAACTTTCTGCTTTCTACTCAAGTTTACTCTGATATGGATCGAACTGTTCAAACTGTGTATCAGTAAAACAAAGTAACTCCTCTTCATTATTTTATGTAAAATCTGTAAACAAATCTTTTCCACCTCTGTGAGCAGAGCGGGGTGATAAAACAATGACGATAATTATCGCAAATAACTTTTCCTCGATAGAAATGTAAGGTGATACAACGTCGATTTCACCTGAACCAATCACGTGGCTGGACCAGAGTTACGTCAGGTTAGGTTGACTCTCACAGCACAGAGCGTACGAGCTGATGTTCGGGCTCCTGCAGCCGTGAACAGCCGAACATCAGGAGAGGGAGCGAGACAGAAGAGGAAATGACAGAAACAGTGATTGGATTTATATCATGATAAACATCAGGCCCTGTCTGTAAGATGCACCATTTAGTGATTTAATCATGTACAGAACGTCCTTGTTTTGTCAACAATCTCCTGCTTATTCCTCTGTGCAACCCTAACCAAACTAAAAGTCGGTGTTACACCAATAAACTGAGGCCATCCTATCTGTAAATATAATCAACACAGTCTCTCCCTCCCTCTCTTTTTGAATACACAACATGCTTCTCCTGCTTCATTCCAGCAAATGAGTTCAGTTTCTTTCAGCTTAATGTGAGCAAACAACTGCCCTTCAAAAATAAAAAATGAAAAGTTGGGAAGGACTCCATCAGAGAGAGGACAATTATTCAGGTTTTCTGCCCGTTCCTGAATTAATCATGAGCTTCTTTTGTGTGCCTTGCCTTGTCTTTCCTTATCCTCCATTCAGTCAGAATGGCTGTATAAATACGCATATTTAGTGTATGTAAATCAACCTCATAGATGTCTTTTTCATAGTCAAGACAACCCGAGAGCAAGCCTCATTTGCTGCATAATTTATTACCTGAATGGTCATATACAGCTCTGGAAGGGCCATTATCTAAATGTCAGCCTCAGCCGTCTGTGTGCTTGTATAGCTGCATGCAGTTTGTTCATAGCAGGATGTGGTGTTTCCTGCAGAACGTGTACTACACCAGTGCTCAGCAGCTGCACATCGGGCTCCTCAGTCCCACCGTTGATGACGACGACAACAAGTGCCTGGTGGATGTGAACAGCAGACCTCGGCTCATCGAATGCAGCTACGCTGCAGCCAAACGCATGAAGCTCCACTGGCTCTTCACTCAGGTGACAACACACGACACATGGTCAGAAAACACAAGGTGAACGCTCAGTTTCCTGTTAATAATCAAGGTAATTTAACTGAGGCTGAGTGCGACAGCAGAACCAACTGTGGAGGCGGCGTTTAATCATGCAAGTGGTTTAATTTACTGTTTGACCGGAGTTCCCCCAATTCTGCAACTCATTTAGACATGAAGAGTCATCGAAACTTAATGACTGTCTGTCTTCATTAGCGGCTCTGTGCTCGCAAACTGTTTTAACAGAACAAGCAGCCACCTCACAAAATGCCCGTGACACAGAGTGAATTGGATTTGCAGCATGCTTTGATTTGGGCTCAAAAGACCTCATATTGTTGTCTGCTAAGCTGTCAGTGCAGTTAATTATAGATTTTTGTTCTTTTTTAGCCAAATGTCTATAAAATCCCAAATGTGCTTCATATTAGAAGCTTGTTATATTGAGTACAATGTTCTTTTGACTCCTCTGTGCCGCCGCTACAGGTGTGAAAAGGTTTTATATGCTTGAAGTCATGTGTCACATCTCCTCACGCTGAACTTTAAGTGGTTATTTAAGTTGACTTTGTGTAATTCAGTAAGTGGGATGTATTAGCAAGGCTGCAGCACATCATGTCTCTGGAATACGGCATCAATTATTGAACAGAGCCGTCGACAAATTAGAGAAAGTTTCTTCCCCGTTAATTTAAATGTTGCACCATTCTGCACAAAACCTGATTAGCTGGAGATCTTCTTAATCTCTGAGCAGTAACAAAAATAAAATGTGCAAAATGCTTCACTTCTTTCATCCACTGTAAAAGCCTCTAAGTGGTTTTGATCAGCCTTGGTTTGTGAAAGGGATGAATTGTGTGCTTGCAGATTAGTCATGAGTTTGTAGGTGCTGATTAGAAAAACAAACACATGTTCAGTGGGTGGGACTGTACGGTTTGGTTGGTTTGTGTGATTTGTGGATGTGTGTGGGTGGTGCCTTTATTTTTCTGCAACAAATGCCCATTGTTCTGTGCATAGCATAGAAAATTTAATGTAAACCCGAGCAAGCTGTAGCATCCGAAGTCAAACAACAACCCCCCGCCCTCCATGCTATACGCTCACAAACACATTCATTAGCCAACTCCTGGAGGCTGTTTTAAGAAGCAGCAGTGAGATGTTTGGCTGAGAAAACCCCACGACAGCTCCTTTATCAGTTAATGTTCCAGATTTACAGGGATTCTGGGTTTTATTTTGGCCTGGTTCCAGACCTCGGAATAATCGCCCACATCTTCGATTTGTTCAGTGATTCATACAGGTCCGGTGCGGCGCTCGTTGATGGCCGTTTCCTCCGGTTTGAGAAACAGTCGGCCAATCAGAGCTTTGTGGGCAGGATTAGGAATAAGGATGTCGTCTCTCTGAGTGGGAGCCAGAAAAATAGTTCTATCTGTGGAGTGAGGCTGAGCTCACAGAGCATAGTACAGCTTTATCCTCGTCCTTTGAGTCTGTTCTCTCGTAAAAACCCAGAAATATTTATTGAAAAGGCTCCGGTAAAGAACACATCTCACCTTTGTGTCGCCTGTCAAAGTTTGTTTTCAAGTGTTGAATGAGCTCATTGTCACCTCTTGTTGTTGGGGGATAAATAACATCCACTACAACCACACCACGATGAGGCAGAGAAACATCTACTTGACTAAGAGACACAAAGATGAGGTTTTGGGAGAGAAAGTGTTCACAGGATGAAGACTCACTGTGTGCTTTAACAGATGCAGTCAACACTGACTGTCCTGTATTTAAAATGTACTGCAGCATCTACGAGATGTTGTCTGGTACTTTATTAGCAAACAATACACGGACTACTGTGTTTTTTACACAGGTGTGTTGCTTGAAACTCAGACCATGAGGCCATGTCTGAACAGGGTTTAAACAGGTGGTTTAACATGCAGGTAGACTCTGCACTTCACTGATCCAGTGTTTGGAAACAAGTCCTCTGGAGATCCACGTCTACGTCAAACACCAGCTCCTTAACTCGAAGCTTCTCTGTTGGCTTCACAAACAGCAGCTTCAGAAAAGAATATCTGACTGGTTGATTGTGAAGCTTTCGACCACGTCGTGTGGTCTTCAAAGATGCTGAGTTGTCAGTGGAGACGGTGTATCACATCATAAAACATTATAATCTAATATCGCCTCACTCATGCACAGCTCAGCCGAGAACCGCTGTGCCCAGAATGGAGATTCAGTACACAAAGGACAGGAGTTGTACAGATGATACGCTTTAGTTTAACGTCTTGATTGCACTCCTGTGCTGCCTCAGAGCATCTCTACATATTGGTCCATAAACGCCTACTTCCAGCAGTTATTACTATAAAAAATGTCTCTTGGACCTCCGAGACAGGCCAAACTCTTGTGGAGATACAGAAAGAATAATTTAACTCACAGTCTGTACAACCTGTCCAATCCTTAGGTCTTTTTTTTTCTCCCACGTCTCTCTACATTCCTCGAGCAGAACTGCAAAGAGCCTTTTCCTCACAACTCTCTCCACTCTGTATTGAATGGTGATGGTCTCCTCTTCAGCCACTTGCCCTTTGTCAGCCTCGGCACTGTAATGAGAAAATCCTGCCTCGTTTCATCAAGACATGCTGGAATATTTTTGCTGATGTGCTCGCTCTGTTCACACTGTGGAAACAGCTGTCATATTAAAGTTTGTAAATTGTTGGAGCTAAAGGTTTTTCCTCTTCCTCCAGACTCCATACAGTCCAGAGCCAAAGAACCCCAGATAGTTACGCATTCAGTCTGAAATAAAACAGTGGATACTACATTCAAGTATTTCTAACACACAGGGTTTAGGAGGGTCAGAAGTAATTTTACAGAAAAACATAAAGTCAGCAGGTGGACTGCAGCTCATCATTCAGCCAAAGAGCTGCTCAGGGTGAAGAGGTGAATTATCCTCGACCGGCCGAGATGATCAGACTAAAGGCAGAGACCCCACAACAAGGCCAAGGCCATCACACCTCTGGGTATACTTACTATTCTCATTCTAACAACCGGTTTGTCAGTGCTTACATACAACTGTGTATTCAGCTGCTCTGTGCCACATAAGGTCTCTGCCTCACTCTGGAAAGTCTTTTAAAGTCAGTGTACAGCAAATTCAGAGCTTTGTCTCTAAACATGTTATTCACGTTAGAAAATAGTTCCTGAACACATGTAAAGTCACTGTGGAGTCAGACCATCTCTTATCATCCACTCAGCATAACCCCATCCATAAAACTACAGCTGTTCTCAATATTAGCACTGTGTTAGCATCGGTGCTTCTCCTGCTCGACTGCAACTTCTAAGAAGTTTTGCTAGCTAGCTATGCCGTCCTCCCACAAATGCATCTTCTCTGGATTCCAGAGTTTACAGAACAGCTCAGTTTCACAGGATTAATTTAGTGAAGAGCCACACTGATGGAGAGCTGAGGAACTCCACCAACACCGTCTCTGCAGAGACTGTTTCACTCCGGTTGGTTTTATAAACTTTAATCAGAGACAACGGGAATTCACCGATAATCGGTGTCTCCCTCCTGTCACACCAACACTGCTCACATTATACTTTGTTTTTCTATATTAATAAACATCAGTAATAATCATCAGGACTTGTTTCATGAGTAGTTGAGGACAGAAGCGCCAAAACTGTAATTTCTACACATTCACATCATTAAGAAATTGTCCTCAGGCTCCAAACTTGACTCTGGCTCTGGTGCCTCACAGGGAGCTAACGGGGTGGTAACGGGATGCTAATGGGATTCTAACAGGGAGATAATGGGGTACTAACGGGATGCTAACAGGGAGCTAACGAGGTGCTAACAGGGAGCTAAGAGGGTGCTAACAGAGTACTAACGGGGTGCTAACAGGGAGCTAACGAGGTGCTAACAGAGATCTAACGGGGTGGTATCAGGGTACTAACGGGTGGTAACAGGATGCTAACGAGGTGCTAACTGAATGCTAATGGGGTGGTAACAGGATGCTAACGAGGTGCTAACTGAATGCTAATGGGGTGGTAACAGGATGCTAACGAGGTGCTAACGGTATGCTAACGGGGTGCTAACAGGGAGATACCGAGGTGCTAACGGAATGCTAACGGGGTGGTACCAGGGAGCTAAAGGGGCGCTAACGGGATCATGATAACATATACAGCTGGATTGAAAAGCTGCAGCACAGACCTGAGAAAACATAACCAGGGAAAGTACAAAGCGTCTGATGTCTGTGGGTTTCAGACTTCAGTCGTTGATTACAAAGAATTTGTACGTTTTGGCCAGAGGACCCCAGAGCAGAACACAAAGTACAGCTCGCACACACCCAGGCAGGTTTCAGTCTTTAATGCAAAACCCAAGTTAGTATCAGCAGAGGGGAGGTGGGGGGGTGGGGCTGGCAGGTCTTGGTTTTCACAGGGAAATCCAGGACAAAAACACAAACACTAGAAACTTGCACCAGAAATACTTTTCATTGAGACGTTGCAGTAGAATTTGGTAGATACCACAGACTGTGGGGAGGGTTCTTATACTGCTGCTGAACAGGTGATGTGATACAGGTGTGCAGGGACTCCACAGGCTGGGCCCCGCCTCTGCCAACGACAGCACAGAGACAAACAGAGAGGAGACACAGACAAGAAACACTAGGAAATCTACGAGTCTCACAAAAAGTCAAATATGATTTAAATTGACTTCATGTGCATCTGTCCGATTTCCTCTGAAGCCATAAACTTTGGGCACTTTGATGAAGAAGGGCTGTTTCTCGCACACAGGTCTTTTTGTGTTACTTAAAGAAAAGGGTGGAAAAGGCAGAATCCGTTATTTTATTTCAACCTGAATGTGCTGAAGCATGGAGCCTGAAGAACAAAGAATCACAGCCTGGACTGTATTTCTCATGTTCCCATAAATCAAAGACTTCCTGTTTCTTGAATAATTGAATTTACACAATACAGTTACGGTTTGGAAACGTGATACGAGCCGTGCTTTGTTTCAGTTTTCTTCACCTCAGCACCAGATGTTTTTGTGTCTCTTTTGTGTTTTCTTCGTCTTGTGCTTCTGTCTGTTCATCCAGTGTGTTCTCTCACAATCTTGGCCTTGCCCAGAAGTAAGCTAATGACTATGCTGGCAATTGCTTGTTTGTTGTTTTTGCCTCGAAACCATGTTGATGCTATCTGGCGAGGCCCGATGAGGATGGTGGAGTGAATCAGCCAAAACGCACAGAGCTCAGGGCTCTCACTCACATCCATTCACAGCAGTGTGGGTTTAAAGAGAGGCACATTATATCGTGAGCACAAATTGTTCTTCTGGAGCTCGGCACAGTTTTAACCAGCCTGCTTTTATCTTTTCAGGGAGGATCCATTCAGAACAGGAAATCAAAGAGATGCCTAGAGCTTGTAGCGAGCAGTGACAATGAGTTCGGCTACCAACTGGCTCTGCAGAAATGCACCGGGCAGAAGTGGTTCATCACAAACGTGCTGTTTAGCAGCTCGTTATGATGGACGGCTGAAAGAAGACCTGAGCGAACACCGGACTGGACCGAGCTGTTTTCTTTTGTGTGCACGCGTGTCTGCGTGTGTGAAAGGGTAAGAAGATGGCACTTCATTCTGATGAGCGGTCGACATCACTTCATAAATGTTAAACATTTTATTTTGCCTACAGGATCAGCCATAGTTGGCGGATATTTTGCAGATTTGACAAGGTAGTTCTTTAGTATATTTTGTGGTAAATACAGTTCAGTCAGATTTTCGTTGACTTTAAAGATGTTATGGGTCCAATATGGTTTTGTACTTTATTCATATTTGCTACCGTGTAGCAAGCTTTCTGAACCTGTCCCTGCTGTAAGTATTTTATTTTAGTGTCTCAGGTTTGTAGGTTTATTATGCGACTCAGCTGTAAAGTTGTGGGAAAATGTTGGAATAAATCTGAAAACAATGCGTAATTTTCTAAATGTAAATATTTCAAATATTTGTAATATATAACAGTAAAATACCTGATGTAAACGACTGAGTGCAAGTGACTTTTTCCTTTCATTGTTATTTAAATCTCAACATAACGGCCGTCCTGTCAGGGACTGGATCCCAAATAGATTCTTCATTGTCAACACTCTCTGACTTTTTCGCACCGAGAGTTCAATACACCGCACAATAGGAAAATACAAACAAATAAGGAGAACCTCTTCACCATCCTGACAGTCTATATGCACCAAAATAAAATGCATCTCGAATTCAGACAGCGCTAACAAATACACAAACCAGAAGCAGATATAGAAATGCTGCAGGATACACAGAACAAAACACAACTGATTTATAAAAACAGAAAACTGATGAACACATGCAGGTTTGTGTCGTTACGTTAGCTTGTACAACACACACACACACACACACACACACACACACACATACATACACACTGATTTCTGCAGTGCATTTTGTTTTGCTGTTTTCTTCATTTGCTGTTTATCTGCATGTGTTCTCAGCCTTTTATTGAATACTGTACACACACTAATGTACATGCATGTGCACATCATTTAGACGCCGTTTCCAACGAGTCATGGAAGTGGTGTCGTCGGTTTAAAATGACAAACGCAGGGGCAGAAGCTGAGAAACAGCGTGGCTCTGCGCTCTGACTGTTGTGTGCACCTGGGGAGGAGACGAGTGGCGCAGCCTGTTTTCAACATGCCAGTCCTCATTACCATCCACATTCAAGCAGAGCTCGGCAAACCATGGCATTAAATATACATGGAAACCCACTTTCATCAAAAGGACCTCCCTCGCTAACACGTCTTAATATATGCAATAAGAGCGCCGCTGCATGCTCAAACTTTTGAATGAAAGGAATTCAACAAAGCAGTATTCCCATGCAGATTACTTACATCCTCTTCTAGTTGACCCCTCGTCCTGACTGCCTGCTGCTGCACTCTCCAAACAGCACTCTCAGCTTTAAAATGACTGCAGAGGGAATCTGTGTATGTACATTTGCTTAATATTGTATTATCATACATACATTTATCACCCTTGTTGATTTTAGCAGCCACAAAATGACTCGAGAAAGGTTTTTATGTCTTTGTGGGTTGGCACAGAGTACACTGCAGAGGCTTCAATTCCCTGTAAATCTGGAGTAAAAGATACATCCAACTGTATCCCACAGTGATGGAGCTGTGAAGCTGTCTCTGCCTGAGCATGAGTCACATGCAATATCTCAGAAAAGAGCTGTGCTGATTTCCATGAAGCCGAGGCTGATAATATGTCTGTTCTGTCTTCCCATTGAGATCTGGCATTTGTTAAATTACAATCATTTTCTTGCTCTGAGAATTAAATGCTGACTTTTAACAGGTACATCTCCTCCTGGACCAACTGCTATGAAGAGTGTGTTCATATGAGCAGTTCCTCACAGGAGGCTTTAGTGCTTCTATTTAAACTTGCCGATCTGGTTTAGCCGTGTATATGACAGAGATGTGTAATAACTACGTGGACCAAAAGGCCGCTGTGTGCTGTGTTTACTGCAATCCCTCTGATTGAAAATGTGACCATGAAAAAATAACACTCCTTGATTCTCAGCAGTTGTGTTGTTGTGGCTGTCCTTGTTAAATTGTTTTAATTCTTTGTGCTTTGCTTCAAAAACATTTGGCTGTATGTGCCAGTTTTGGAAAAATGATTTGGGAGTTTTGGGAGCAATTTTAAGATCCAGCTGACAATCACAACTGAACCTGGTGCTACCTGTGATTTTAGGTTTTGTAAAAGGACAAAAGGAAGATGCTTTTTGGATTCTTTTGGTGTGTACCCTGTAACTGTTATTTGTGTTATTTGTGTTGTTTGTGTTAATGTCCAGTTTGTGAGGATTTTAAATAATAGTTCATCATTTTGGGAAATAAACTTTTTTCCTTCTTCTTCCTGATGAGCAGCAGTCAGTTAGCTTAGCTTAGCATAAAGACTGGAAACAGATACAAACTGTTAGCCTGGCTCTGGCAAAGGTAACAAAATTCATCTATCACCATGAATGTGTTTTATTCTTTTTGTTTATTCTGTACAAAACCCACAGCGTAAACATGACAACATGTGGGTTTACATTGGGTTTTGTGTCAAACGTACATACATTTGTGTTTTTTTTTTTTTTCTGTGAATACTCCAGGAAATTGTGGGGATCTATTTCCAGTCTTTATGCTAAGCTAAGCTAAGCTAAGCTAAGCTGACCAGTGTGTGTCGGTAGATTCATATTTACTGTACAATTAAAGGTATAATATTCTCATCTAACTCTTGACGAAAAAAGCAAATAAGTTTATTTCTCAAAATGTAAAAAATGTCACCCCCACCACTCCCTCTCTCTGTCTTCCTCTGTATCTCTCTCTACCTCTGTACTTCATCTTGTTGGAGAAGGCTCTGAGAGGCAACCTATCATGTATTGTCATTATTTTCTGCCCCCGATCCTGAGACATAAAACACTGTGGAATATATTCCTGGCAGAAGTCGCAGTGTGATCAGGGGAATCAGCGGAGTTTTGAAAACCATATGGCAAAAGGAAGCAGCTTGTCAGAAGTGGGAGTATCTGAACGCCCCCCTCCAGGATCCAGAGAGGCCTCTTCCTCTGTTCTCTCTCCTGCCTCAGGTAGCTGAGGGGAAGCTGTGAGCGCTGCATGGCGTGCGGGACGACGCACAGTGAAGCAGGTAAAAGCCTGAGCAGGTAAAAATAAACAGAAACCCTGCTAAAGGTGTAATGACTTCACTTACCACGTAAAGCCAGTCAACAGTGTTTTAGCAGAAAAAGAGATTTACCAGAACAATGCAATGTGGGAGTGAAATCTGTGTTCGCCGCGCAGCCGAAACGCTTCACATGTGGATAAATGTCACTGTTAATTGTTTTCTGTGAGAGTGAATCTCAGCTGTAGCTGTGTTGCTATGGCTACAAGTCCTACGCCGCATATTCGCATATATTCCCAAGCATCGGACCATAGGTGGGCATATTAACTGAGAAGACCTGACAGGATGTAATTGCCCGCAGATGCAGATGTAACTTTAATCTTTGCCCTTTTCATGTCACGCTTGAATGCTTTGACCTATGCAAATGAAGCAGCTGACAAATCTATTTGTTTTTGTGCATATCTGTCTGCGCGGTGTGTGCGTGAAGTAAAAGAGCGAATAAGGGATTTGTTACAGCGGAAATAAAATTCTCGACAAGCAGAAAAATGAAGTGGAGGCCTGAGGTCATGATGAAAAGGCTGAAAGCAAGAGGACGATCAATAATAATCAGTCAGGCACACGTTTCAGTACAGGACATTTTTTACTTTTAAACAGGGTCCTGGTATTTCTGATAAACATTCCCAGATGTTCCCAAATCCTGCATAAAAACAAAAGTGCTAAATAATCATAAGGTGATTCATAATGAAAAATGACATCTTGCAGTTTGTCACGTTGCTCCATTAATCAATAAGATCAACAATAAATCAGTTACTACTTTAACTTATACAGCTGCATTTATTACCATTTGGGGGCACAAGAAGTTTTAAACATATCATCGGCAGACTAGATTAACACTTTCTGATCGCAGACAGTAGTTATGGAGCAACATTAGCCTTCATTTAGAGTTGTGAAGTCCAGTATTTGCTCTCTTTTCGCTCTGTTTTTGGTCTCCTCCACCTCCTCAGGGAAATATCTGGCTCTAAGCTGCTAAATGCTCCACCATGTTTACCAGCTGCAGGAGACTGAACTAAAACGTTGATTAGTGCAGCTCTAACATCTTTACTTGCACAAATTTGTTAGACATGCTGTTTTCTTCTATTAGCCAGTTTAATACTTCAGGTCGTCATTTTGCTTTCAACAGATACAACAATGAGTCTGAATATGAGGCTCATTGCCTGAACAGCTGGGATCCCACTACACTTGTGTTACTCCTGTTATGTTCAGTAAGTGTTAACAAGAGAGCCGCTGTAGATATTGTGGCATTTTATCCATTACAATTTAACTGCCTTTTGACAGTGATGGATGAGGCTCCATGAGGAAGCCTATAAATCAGATTAAACTGTGAAAATGGGTATTGACTGTATTATCTGGAGTCTGTTTGCTTTTAGCTTTTAGTAACTTCTTACTGAAGTTAAATCTGTCTTCCTCTGTAGGAAGTGTGAGTATTATCAGCTGCCACTGAATCAGTCACTGGTCGTAATCTTGATTTACTTAGTTTAAATGAACATGCTGAATAAATTATCCTGAATGGAAACCTCTGCAACAACTCATGTTACTCAGTCCTCAGAGGAAGACTGTAATTCATGACTTGATGTTCCCCTTACACTCGTTCTCATAATCATTCCTCCTAATTTAAGCACCTGTTTTGGATGTTGAAAATGAATTCAGCTAATCTGAATGTTTGCCTCATTATACAATCACTCCCATACTGACTTTAATGTTTTGAATAAGCTTTATATTATGGGTTAAAGATGCTACATGAAGACAATTTTTTTCTGCCAAAGTCGGAGCAGTTTTGGTTATGTTACACAGGATATTTCCTTCTTTTATTTTCTGGGATCTGATGGAAAAAAAGGAAAACAGCTGGCTAATGTAGCTGAAAACAACACTGTAAGAGCAGTGAGAGTGAACTGAAACAGTGAAGTTGTATTTCAGACAGTTAAACAATGAGCTATAAAGCTCCATAAATACAACTGACTCCACTTACACTGTCATATTGTTTCCTCATTGTCATTTGATATCAGTTTTAGCCACTTAAAGGATTTTTCCTGGAACTTTATGTTCTGGTGTAAACTGTGGAGACATATTTAACATCTATAATTACATTTTCAGGGTTGTTTACAAGGAAGACATTCTGGAAAATATATTTTTGTATAAGTGATTTGTTAATACTTAACACTATAATTTAGTTGTAAGCAGCTATAAGGGCATTTTAAGGGTTTATTGATAATTAAGTTCTAGACAGCATATTTTATATGACTACAACTGTGTTTTATTAAATTGTCATTTGTTAGCTGTTTATACGACAGCCTCCACTTGTGGCTTGTTGATAAATACATTAATGAACAATGATATCTACTCACAACTAGTGCTAGTGCTTGCATGAGCTACATAGGATGAAGTCATTAATTATATCAGACAAAAAAACAAGTTTTTGTGACTGTTTATTCAGACACAAGCCAAACACAGGCATTTCATATTCAATAGAGTTTACAGCTGAAATGAGCTGCAGGGCGCCTAGCAACGGTTGCTAAGTTACAGCCACTACATTGCCTTTATATGTGACATCACATTCTAAATTTCTTTAATGTATCGTATGATGTCATCGATGATGTCACCAATACAGTTTAATCTAGCCTGCATACAGGTTCAACTTGTCTTCATTTTCACCAGTGTAACCAAGAGACGCGTACGTGAGGATTAAACTTCTGACCTTGCAGAACACAACACATTTTACATTTACCAACAATCACCATGAAGAAATCACAAACAATGGAGATACCCGAGATCAGAATCGACACTGTTCGTCCACTCATCGAATCCTTTTTTACAAGGTTGAGTCCAGAACAGTGTGGCCTGTTACAAATCGGCACGCCCGATGAGGCCACAAAAGTTATGTTGGCAGACCTGATTTTGGACATTCTATCTGCCGTTGCAAGATCTATGCTAACGGCTATAACAAGCCAAAATATATTAGTGTCTCAGGAGAACGTTCAGCACAGTTTGGGCGACACAGTCTCCCAGACTTTTGCTGAGGTGCTGGACATTGAGGACAAAGTCCAATGCGTCAGCTCCCAAATTCTCTCTGAGTTTATCGCAACAGAGGTCGCAGAAAGTATCAACTCTGCCCTCTCAACTAATGAGCCTTCTGCGGAGCCAGTGCTAAATCATGTCACTCGTGCCCGCACACTCAACGCAATGGTTAGTCACGCTTGCAAAATGTTAAAAGCATTCATGGCCAAGATAAAAATTGTGTGCAAACCAAGGCCAAGACAAAGAAGAGGCAAGACTACCCCCATACAGACATCACACTCCACTACCCCCATGCAGACATTTGACAACAAGGACCAACTCGAGCAGGAACATGAGTCCACAGACACGGAGGATGATGAGTCACCGGTCAGAGCTGTGGAACCAGAAACCTCAGAGAAGGTCTCGTCAAAGAAAAGCGCTGTGATTGAGACAAGTAAGGCCGTCCAAAAAATAATTAGCAAGGAGGTCAACGCAATCATCCAACCTCTTTTAGACGATCTTTCAGACTCTGAGTATGATCTGATGCAGTCGGAATCTTCTCTGGAGATTAAAATTGTGTCAGATGAAATTTCTCAGTCAATCATTGAAGAAATCAAGAGTCTGAAAGAGGCAGAAATGGCAGGTCCAAGCCCCAAACCCCAACAGAAGTACAAACTGTCCTTGAGGGGAGTGGGGCAAAAGATAAATAACTTTTTTGCAAAGGGCTTTGCTAAGGCGTCAATACAGCGCATAGTGGCACAGCTAAAGACCAAATTCCCCAAGGTGTCCAAAGTTAAAAGCACAGAGTCGATCCAGTCATTCATGGCTAGTGTCGAGACTCTGCTTGAGACAGAGGACAGTAAAAAACAAAGTGAGGGAAATGAGGTCTGCGTGTTTCAGAGGTTCAGAAACATTTCACCTGCTGAACTCCTGGTGTTCTCACAACAACTTAGTGCACTGCTTTACAGTCACATCACCAATGGAAGAACACCGGAGACTGTTCCAGAACCAGTTAGAAAAGAAGAAAAGTTGCAAGGCAGTGTGTCTTCCTACGTCACATGCTTCCATGTATGCTGACATTCAAAACAAAGTGCAGAGTTTCCTGGCACTGATGTGCTGGTGGCTGAACACCCAGGTCAGCAGCCACAGTGAAAGGGTCACACTGGCTTTGATGGACACTGAGCCACTGGCAACAGCACAGCTCCAAGAGGTCGTGGGCACGGTGGAGACAGCACCTCTGACAACCGGTGCAGTGTCCACCTCAGTACACACAGCATCCTCTGAACCTGTGCAGGAAGAATCACCGACAGCAAGACAGGAAATGACTGTGAGGGTGCTCGTGGAGAAGCTCGTCTCACGAATATTCAGAAAGGCCAAAGTCAACTGGACCATTGGAAACCCAGAGGACATCATTCAACGCCTGGTGGAGAAAACATGGGCTGAAGTTAAAGACATTGATTTTGATATCACCTCAAAAACCTTTAAAAACCTTGACAAGGCCATCTTCAAGGACCTGTGTAAAATGTGGGGCTGTGCAGAAGAGTTGCTGATTTCCTTAAATTTAGGGGTACTCTTTCTTGACAAATTCATTGCCCGCTCTTTCAGAGATTACCTGACACCAAGAAGCGCCATCTCCAGATTTTTCTTCTCCATAAGCAAATCCTTCAGACGTAGAAGCTGGGTCAGTGTCATTTAGCTGACACATAATAAAGAGCTCCAGTCCTGCCTGACATCCAGGTTACCTCCTCAACATCCAGGAGGCTACCCAGACTTAATGCAGGACTCAAGCTCTCAGAGCCACCTCCGTGGTATAACCTCACAGCTAGAAGGCCAAGGTTCCATTCTGGGTCCTGAACCTTCATGTCCATGAGTGTTATCTGCTTTAGTGGCAAGGGTTTACTCCGGGTGCTCCGGTTTCCCCACATTAAAAAAAAAAAAAAAAAAAAAAAAAAAAAATACACACACACACACACACACACACACACACACACACACAAAAACAAACAAAAAAATAAAAACAAAAAAATAAAAACAAAAAATAATTCTGTTGTTTCTGTTTTGCTCATTACAATAAGAGGTGTTTCTTTTTACATTGTTTTTTCATGTGAAAACTACTTGCTAATAGACTGAAGGTAGTGCAGAACATGTGTCTTTGACCATACCAGGGTTGTAAGATTTTTGAACCTGTACTTTTACCATTTTTATTGCTTTTACCTCCAGTTTCTCTGATTTCTCTTGAACTTCTTGTCCTACTAATAAATAAATACATAAATAAATACATATATTGTGCAAACAGCAGATGTTGAAACAGTATTAATGGTGAATTTGGAAGGGATGAGACAAAAGTTGCATGGCACATATTGGAGGAAGAGACAAAAATCAGGCCTTGTCAACCTATGTGGGAGTATTAGAGAATGCTTGGCTTACAAATCAGGTGGTGTTGTTCAGCCCCGCCCTGATTGGTCCTGCCTGATGGTGGATTGACTCCCAATCATGTAGATTACAATCACCTGGGAACTATCAGCACAGTGTGTAGATCTTTTGTCTGATTTTAGTTCAGTTTTTTTGATCCAGCGCTCGTTAAAGTTTTTTGGATGTGGGTGCCCTGCACTTTGTTTTTGGCAGATATTGGAAGAAGCACACACAAACACAACTGTCATAAGATATATGAATAATAAGATTGTAAATTTTAATATAATAAAGTTATTATCATTATTTGTCACCTTTGTTTTGCTTTCTGTCACATTGACACTGCATAAAGATAAAGAGTAAAAGAGAAACAAAAAGTCAAAATAGGGTTACACTTCTGATCTAAATGAACATTTGTCTGTTATAATGCAGTTTCACTTTGGCTGTGTCACCTGTTTGATAACTGGATTTAAGTCACTTTACAAAGAAGTATGTTCATCAACGGCTGTGCGACGCCTGAGATGGACCATAGTTTCACACCTGTAATAGTAGTTGTGCTTACATGAGCTGGACATTTAAATGAATTAACTCATAAATAGAAGCAATGTAACTGCCAGCTCTGATGTAATTAGAGTTCAATCACAGGCTCGTGAAGCTTCACTGTTAATGAGGGATTTGTGAGTTTTCACTGCTCTCATGTAGCTGGTTGAAGAACCAGGAAATAAAACACATTCAACCAGTGTGCATGAAATATATTTATATCTACATAAAGGATTAATTAGCTGGATCTCTTCTGTTTGGACCGTTCTTGTCCCCTTTTTATGACGTCTGTAAACCGGCTCTGAAAACAGAAGTTATGGAAACATTGTCAGGCCCAGTGAAGTCACATGGCACAGTCTGGGGCAGCATGTGTTAATCAAAATTTAATCACACCTCTGATTCCATCTGTGTCACACATATGGTACATATGGCACATTAGGTTAGACCAGACACATATTTATGGTTCACTTGACTCTGACAACAATCCTCTGCTTTCTCACTGCTCACTGACAGTACCCACCCTTGACACCGCTGACCTGATAAATTTCAGAACACTTTAATCTAAAAAGAAGAAAAGGCTGAAGACCATGAACTCACATGACATACACTCCTGCAATGTCTAATCACTGCAGCCTGAATTTAGACTCTTACCCACTGCTCTTGTCTTGAGTAAGATATCTTGTGTGCATTGGAGCAAAACTCTTGTTTCTATTCTCGTCCTCCAGAGCTGCATTTGATACCAGATCCTCCAGAACAGACGAATTGATCATGAAGGCTTCCACAGCTACAAATTATCCCGGTTCTGTTCTTCCCTTCCGCTGGATTTAGATTTCTCTGAGAGATTTCATTTTGTCTAAGTAAACACAAAGAGCTCTGCATAGCATATGCATCAAAGATCTGTGGTTTAATGCAGATTATAGACATCACAGTTGCTGTGTCATCTGGTTTTTGGATTCACATGAATCCCAGAGACATGTGACTACCGTCTGCTTGAAGCAGTTCTGAAACTGTACTGATAAGACAGAAAACATCTCTGCACCAGTCTCCCACAATCTGTCAATCTGTTTGTCCTGGTCGACCTTGTTCACTGTGTGTGTAACTATATTTACTCAGGTACTTTTTACTACTTTATACTTCTATTCTGCTACATTTCAAAGGGAACACTGGTTGTCATTTGAATGAATGGTTGAGATTGTCAGTGGATAATGGATGTGGTTGTGAAATTATATATTTCACAAAAAAGCAAAAGAAAATTTGAGAGAAAACACAAATTTGTGGAACATAACTTAGTTTTTTCTTTTTTCCTCTCCCATGAATCACTGCAGTAAAATGCTGCTTATACCTCAGAATATAATACATAATACAGACATGTATCAAGTCTTAATCATAAATGCCAATTATCTGATTCCAGTTTCTAAATATCAGGATTTGCTGCTTCTCTCTGCTTTATATCATCATTAATTAAACATGTTTTGGGTGTTAGACTGAAGATGCTTTTATTTTTATTTTAGTATTTTCTGGACATGTTATGGGCCAAAGACTGAACCGATGAACTGAAGAGATGATGAAAATAATCAGGAGTTGCAGCTAAGAGTCTTCTCACCTGTGTATTAGGTATCTGGTGGCATTAATGTTGAAGTGGAAGTGCAACATGTTGTGTGTGCTATGCCTGATGGGTTCATTATAACACATAAATACATTGGTCTTGTGGCTTGTGATAAAGAGCAATACATTTGATGTGAAACATTAGCCCAATGAAAGCGGAATAAAGCATTCCTATCTTTCATTTGAATCCTTTTGAATGTCATTTTCACGTCATCGTTTGTTTGATGTTTTGAAGCTCTGAACAAACGCGCTGACCTAGATCCAAAATTAATCATTTCTGGGCAAACGGCATCTGTCAGGCAGATGGAGAGCGGTGATCTAATGGTATGTGCTTTAGGACGAAGAGCAACTCATTTCTATGGTCACCTGACTCTGAACTTATCAAGGGCACACACAACACAATAAGCTATAATCCTCCATATATTGCAGGGGAGAATCCATCAATAGTCTATTCCTGAATGTCCTTACAGAACTCAATTAGATGAGCCGCAGAAAAACAGATTGCTTGCCATATGAAACTCAGAAATAGATTCTAACAATTTAGTGATATTTACTTTTGAACCTCTTCTCACTTCATTCCACGATGCAATCACGAAACAACAACCCCCCCGACCAGCTGTCGTATGGATTGAACAGACTTTTAAAAATCCATTTCCCTGTCTCACAAAACAGAGGTCCGCGTTTGTTTTGAGAGATGGAAAAAGTAAGAATGCTCTTATGCTACAGATGCAGTCACTCCAGGTAAAATCATGCAAAGCCACAGAGAACATATTTATTGGAGATGTGGTGTGAGCCTGTAATTTGTGTTTTGTGAATCAAGTGGTAAGATAAAACACTGACCAGAGTCAAGTATCAAAATTATACTTAAGTGTAGATACAGTGGAAGAAAACAAGACTACAGGGAACAATAGAGTAGCAGCTGAGCATTTTAGAGGATAGAGGGAATACATTAAAACTTGGGAATAATCAGAGTAAGACTGGCTGGCTGTGGCTGTTCTCCCCTTTTCCTCTTTAACTGCACAAGAGAAGGTTGTTAACAACAGACAAACCTTCAGTTCTGTTGCCTTGTATTTACAGAAATAATAAAATTCATGTTTTCTCTCACCGTACCTACTTATAAGTATCAGCTGGAACCAGTCAGTATTTTATTAATACCTTATTCATACAATGAAACTACCCTGTAAATCACAGGCTGCGTATTTTTTTAATTAGTGAGCTTTAGAGGCAGTTAGTTTACCTTTGGCTGCAGCTGTTTCCCCCTCGCCTGTCTTTATGTTAGCTCTGCTGGCTGTAGCTTCATATTTTACTGATAGATGTGAGAGTGGAATCAGTCGTCTTATCTTACTCTCTAAAGCAAATGAGTGCATTTCCCAGAATTAGGATCAGCAAGCAGCTAATTTATGAACAGAAATGTGACTGTAACAGCAAGAAGAAGTTAGGATCATTAGTTAAAGTCAGCAGAGCTCAGAGGAGGTGAGAGTGTGACAGGTTTCCAGTGAGGGCAGTCAGTTCAGGTCGGTCGATGTTTTCATACAGCTGAGCTAAGGTTTGTGCTAATTGGAAAGTGAATGGAGATATGTCAAGAACACGTTTGTCAGCACATCACTGTGATGGGACACGTTTCTGAGAGACGACAGTGTAGCATGTACAGCCTCAGGGTTCAGAGAGGGATCAGCTCTTTCCACCAAATGTGTGAAGAAATCTGCCTTTAATTGTTACTAATCAGATTTTCATCCCTGCTGAACTCTGGTAAGCACTGCGTTAAGTTTTTCAACTGCAGGTTATTGTTAGAATTTTATAAGGAAAAGATGCTCAAATTAATTAATTGTTGCCTTAGTAAATGTTTCTGAATGTTGATACTTATTTCTGTTCCATAATCGGTCGCCTATGTTTTAATTTCTTCTCTGAAGTTGCTGAACTCACACAAATCCACCAGTGAAATACGCCTTTGAGCTCTTCTTCATCTGCAGAGAATAGTACCAGGCACTAATTGTGTAATTATAGCTGCTGCTTCATGAAGCGGACGCTACACAATTGCAAACAGCAGCCAGAAACTGAACAGGAGGCTTTCATGTCCAAATCCGGCCTTTAGTTTTCATTTTTGCCGACCAAACTGAAAAATTTGTATTTCTAATGTAGAAACACACACATCTACAGTAGCTTTCATGAGATAAGAGGAGGTAGCAGGGAGCTGCTGTTATACTGTAGCTTTAAAGTCACAAAATGCTTCAAGTATCATCAGATTTGACTGATCAATCGATCGATTAGCTTCTCCCAAACAGTTAAAATACACTACACGTAAACACAACACACCGTTAAAAAAACATCCAGACGGGAGCAGCGGCTCAGTGTGGTGGGTGTGAGGGATCTGAAATGATGTGTCTTGCCTTCCTGCGGTCAGCACTGTCAAATATATTGCAAAGTTGTTTTTTCCACTTGCCAATCACCGTCTCTGCAATGTTAATGTTTTGCTCTTTAAACTCAAGTTTGACGCACCAAGCTGTTATGTTAAATGACAGGTTTCAGGGTTTCACCAAAGCTCCTCAGATTTCACATTAAAACAATCACTAGTTAAACTCTCTTAAATCAGTGTACAGCAAATTCAGAGCTTTGTCTCTAAACACATTATTCATGTTAGAAAATAGTTCCTGAACACAAGTCTGTAAACTCTGTATCACTGTGGAGTCAGACCGTCTCTCAGTTTTCCATCAGTTTCATTCTCAGGATTTTATAGGCAGGTCTGAAACGGTGGCTTGATGACACACTGGAGCTACACTCAGAATAACCCCGCCCACTTCACATAACTCCACCCACTACCTAAAATGACCCCGCCCATCATCCAGCATAGCCCCGCCTACCACTCAACGTAGCCCCGCCCCTTAAACTACAGCTGTTATAAATATTAGCGCTGCGTTAGCATCAGTGCTTCTCCCACTTGACTGCAAGTTTCTGGTGCCTCAAATATGACTGGAATGGGATGCTAACAGGGTGCTAACAGGGAGCTAACAGGATGCTAACTGACACTGTGCTGCAGTGTTAGAGTGGGTGTGGTTTCAGTGCCTTCAGTGGACACACCCCCAGCGTCTCAGAGCAGAGAGCTCATTCTATCATGATATTGAGACCTAATTTTATATATTAGCTGAGTGGTTAAAAGAACATTTTTCTGTGGTGTGACTGAATAACATTAGTATTACTGCTTTACATGGTTCTCTGAATTCTCATTAAAAGTCCAAAGTACTGAGAATCTTTCCTTCTTCTACAGGCTGGTTATTTACACTGTATTGAACGTGTTGGTGTATTGTTACATTAAAAAGAGAAATATAAGTAGTATTCCTTAATTCAGCCAGTCCAGTTATCAATCTGGGTGATTGCACATAGAATGGAGGAAACAAAATCTAATTACAAAGCAGGAATGCAAAATGCAGAGAATAGTAGGTGCAGTAGTGAGAGGTGTGCACAGATTGATCATTACCCAGAAAACAAATCTGGACACTCCAGATGACTCTGTGGTCCCATTTATAAATCGGGGCAGAGAGTCATTTGGGAGAAGGCAGAACAGTCGGTTAACAACCGCCTCTTTAATATGCCTCTCACTCTGCCATCCTCAATCAAAACAAATGACCTGAGTGGCGTGAGACACAGGGGTGAACAACTCTGATCTTGTTTTCCCAAAAGAAGAGATGTGACAGATTTTTAGATGCAGAAACTGTTTGAAATGCTAATGAACTCGGTCAGTAATAAAAATAACCGCGAGGAGGGAACACACACGAGCGTACGTACAGTATGGATGCTAACTCGCAGACAGGTGTGGGATCTGTCACATGATGGTGTGACTCCAGAGAGCAGAGATGTGCTACCGTCTCCTGCACCATAAACACTGCAGCTGAGCCCTGTAGTCTCTGACTTACACAGGCAGATTTGGGCTGTATCTGCACAGCTACAGGGGTCACTCAGGGTCACAGACGAGTGGAAAGAGGAGTTGTGTGATTGATAGCCGTGCTTTATGACTGCTTTGCAACTCAAGCACCACGCACCGCAGTATCAGACCTTGGTCGTGGAGAAAGAGCGAAACTACAAATCAAAGCTGTTGATTTACTGAGCGCTCCTCGTTATGACCATCACCTATAAAAGCACCTGAAATGAAACGGCCGAGAGAGAAGGAGCTGGTCATACTCTGAGCGACAGGATGAGGAATTTGCCATTTCAGGAGACCTTGGCATCCAGCCAGTGCTGCTCCACACTGAGATAAGCCAGCTGAAGTGGTTTGAGCTCCAAAATAAAATGGTGGAGGGAAACAACGGGGCAGAATCAGTCAGGACATGCTGAGGGGACAGAATCTGACAGTTTGCTGTCGCCCTGACCTGGAAACACGACTGGAAAACAGACAGATTCACCTCTGGGAAGAATCTTCTGCAGGAAAGGCCCAACAACATCCAGTATTACTGAGGCTTCACTGTAGGTAAGTACAAATCTGGAGAATGGAGTATTTCCATTTCATGCTTTTACTTCATTAAATTAAAATTAATCTGCACTTTACAAGAAGGCTCAGAGCAGACTCTATCTGCTGAGGAGACTCAGGTCCTTTGGAGTGCAGGGATGCAGCCATCTTCTATGGAGCGGTCTGCTGGGGCAGCAGCATCTCCACAGCAGACAGGAAGAGACTGGACAAGCTGATCAAGAAAACCAGCTCTGTCCTGGGGTGCCCTCTTGACCCTGTGGAGGTGGTGTGTGAGAGGAGGATGATAGCAAAACTATCATCCCTGATGGACAATGAGCTCCACCCCATGCAGGACAGTCTGACAGCCAGTGATAGGCTGCTTTACCCAAAGTGTGTGAAGGAGAGGTATCGCAGGTCCTTCCTTCCTGCTGCTGTTAGACTCTACAACCAGCACTGCTCCTAGTTTCACCACATATTCAATGGACCATTTTCACTAGGTTTTTTTTCTGCACTTTAATTAACCCAAACAGCTGCTACCAGTTACTCACTGTGTGAAATTCCATTTCAAAATGTGCAATATCTGTATTTAGTTCATTTTCTGTCTATGTATAAAGTTGTATATTGCTCTTCTATTAATATTTTTTATTACATTGTCATGTTTATACTGTTGTGTATATTTTTGTCCCTGAGGATCATGTGAGTTAAAGGTTTTTTTTTTCTGAGTGCAGAAGAAGATAAACCTGTCCACAGCACAATAATTAGCATGTTACACTAACTCCCTTATTACTTTAAGTCCTACACAGACATTTTTTCAGCTCAATATAAAAATGCTCATTCTGCTATATTATTATTATTATATATGACATTATTAGATTTTGTATCCTGATAAACATCTGTTTTTGACAGTTATATTGGATTCTTAATTCAAGCTGCAGAGGATCATTAGAGATTTAATGGAGCACGGCGGACTCGAGGAGGCTCATGAGCTCCAAATCGAAGGAGGCTGATTCAGTCACAACAGTAAAATGAGTGGGAGGTGCTGAACCAGTTTGAGATTATGTCGCAGCTCCTGACCTAACACCACACAAATCGCACATTAGGCCTGTGGAGGAGGAGAGTACAACTTTCAGCAGTTTAAAAGAAAAAAGCAAGGTATCATTAAGTTTTGAAGGGGCAGTAATGTTCCTCACTTTGCCAAGGTTGCCTTCAAACCGGTCTGTCATGTTCCAAGATTGTTTACTCTCTGCTGCCACTGGAGCCTCGAGGTTCGAGCTCATATGAACTCTAAATCTCTCCAGAAGGACAAAACCATGTTTATGTTGTGTTTTTAAATGCTTCTGGCTGTATGCTAGAAATTTATAGCTTCCCTTGTAATTATGCTTTTGTTACAATGATGAAAACACTTGTGGACCTTTTCTTCTGAAAATGTTTGGCATTGACATTTCACTGAATATTCATAAGTAAATTGAGCGAGTAATTAGGATTTCTTATGGGACAGGATAGAGTAAACATGGAGTTCAGCTAAAAGGTTACAGGGAGGTGAGCAATTAGCACAAGTTACCACTTTAATTACTCTGATCAGACAGCTTTTTGTTTTTTGGCAACTCCAAAAACTGCACTGTGTTCAGTAGTTTGCTGCAAAATAAATGGAAATGATGGAATATGTCCTCAGGCCAGCTATTTTATGCTCTATATTTTGTTTCATTTTTTTTCTGGAACGTATTATGTTGTCATAATGAAGCTGTGTCCACAAACAAAATATGGAATAGCTGTTCGATTATAATTAGAAACAGCACTTTTCAGAGGACATTTCTGCCTGGCCTGATGAAGCTGCAGAGATCAAATTTTAGGACGATTTAAAATGAATGAAACATCCAGATAATAACATACCACTCAACTATCTTTCTTGTCAGGTACATTGTACAAACTGTCATCAACAAAATGTCCACACCTGGACCCCTGTTTTGTTGAAAACTGGCTGATTGAAGCGCCTGCCGGTGTTTAAACGACCTGAGAGCTCAGGAGAAGATATCACATCACAACAAGAACAGAAAATCACAGAGGGTGTTAAGAAGAAATAAAACTGACAGGAGTGTTATCATCATGCCTCGCAGTTATGTTTAGTAAAACAGGGGAAGGAAATGAACAAGAACAAAGAAGACATTTATTCACACAATTCCTCACTAACAGAGGTGGGTGTAGTGTGCAAATGTGAGCCACTTTTCTGTACCAAAATGTTTGCGTTCCATTGTTTCAGTTACATTAGTTTCACAGCGCTGTAAAAAACCGTTTTGATTATCCATGCGCCAAAATGTCCCAGTAGATTTACCCCCTCCTGATAAACAAGCTTCAGCACCAACAGAGGGCAGAGGGATTAGTGTGATGTGAGTTTATTTTTAATATCACCAGGAACAAGATTTTCCTAAAAGGATGCGTTTAGTCTCTCGGCAGCGGCAACATGATTTGCTGCCTGCATGTCACAAATCCTTTTATTGTACATTCTACGGTAATTTATCTATTCTTAGATTCAAAAGAAGCTTTAGAAGCTGCACCAATATTGAAAAGCAAGACAGGTTACAAAATGAAGTTATAAGTCAGGGTAGGTGGTGCTTGAGGGAATAAATATGATGAACAATGAAGCCACTGTATAGATTCCCATTTATCCATTACCCTGTCCAGTTTAAACATAACCTACATTTCACTTTGTCCCCATTGTGACCAAGTTAGTAAAGGACAAGTCTTTCCTTTCTGGTCTACAGCACCCAGCTCCTGGCCAGTTCACAGGTGTTCTACCTGAATGAACCCACCTCCTCAAACCGTCATTATGAAGTCACAGCTATAGAAACCATCAACAATATACAGAAACACAGTATAACTGAACTCTGCATCACAGACAGGTCATGTAGCCAGAATAAATGCCCAATGAACACAATTCAATAGTATATATTATTATATATTATTTTGTCATTAAATGACAAAAACTTAAGCAATAAAATAAAGGTAAAATGCATTTTACTCACCGGAACTGTTGATTATTTGAAGACAAAAAACCTGCTTCTGTGGAGCGGCCATTCTCAGCTCTAAAGTGAATTCAAACAGACTCGACTTTCAGCGTTAGCTTCCACAGCGATAGAAAAGAATTTATTGTTGAGCTGAGACTCACAGATAAACTTCTACAACAGAGTCTCTGAACTCTTCCTCCTCCTTTAGTCAGTGTGGGTTGAAAAAACAGCTATTAAATCTATACTAACGTCTTTTAGCTTGCGCTAGCAGCTATAGCTGCGGTTAGCTAGCTCTGACAACTACGATCTCTGACCGTCCAATCAGATGACATGAAAATATCGACGTCATGGTAGGCCTGTTAGATGGTCTCACCGACTCCAAATCTGATTGGTTAAAGAATCCAAGCAGTTTCATCGCTGTTTATTTTAAATCACCGGAGCCTGAACTGTTGATTCTGAAGGCCTCGAGGCAGATTTCTGTTACCATGGCAACACAGGGCTGAAATCTGATTGGATAAAAGCTCTAATATAAACAGGAAGCAGTGGAACCAAGAGGAAAGCTATGAGATGAAGAGAACAGACTATTGGGAACAACTGAATACATAATGTATGTAGTTTGGTGAGGATCACTGATGAGTCTGATGGTTTAAGGCACAGAGCTGCATCAGGTTCTGGCTCTGTTTATTGTCGGTTTTAGTCTTTTCATGGGATTTTTAAAAAAGTTCAGATGAAATTCAAGTACATTTTGTCTTGTTTCAGTGTGGTGTCAAAGCCAGAGGAGCATTTTGTCCTTTTCTCTTTCACCACAGCAGCATGACGGAGGCCCATGGAGTTCTGGTTATGGCACTCATGTACTTTGGGTATTTATCAAGAGCTACAGGCAATGGTCTGTACTCGGCACGTAACATTTAGTTTTTATTGCTCACCACTTGCTGTTACATTACAGGGCTTCCTTCCAAAAATAAATAAATAAATTAATAAATAAAAGTACAGACAGCAGCCTTTCTTTTTCTCCCTGCCACATTTGCTTGGATATCTGCAGGCATAGAACATCCACAAAATCAGACCACAAGTGATATGACAAGTCAGTGCCATACCACACCGACAGCGTAACACAGCGCCCGGGAACAGCTTCACATGCTGTCAAACTGTGTGTTGTGCTAACTGAACTCAAAGGGATGAGTAAGGCAGAGTCCACAGCATTTACTTGATAGCTATTGAAAGTGACACAGAATCTTGCCGACACAATAGTGTCATTGTGAGGACAATGTGCAGTAATGGCAGTGATCTAAAGGATGCTGCGTGTTGTGTGACACCATCATGGCATCCGTCTTCCTGCATTCATTTCTTACTCACTATAACTGCAGCTGTTTTATCAGGTGCTCTTAGATTATATCTCACTAAATGAGATGTTTTTAATGTAACGGCTCATCCCTTGAATTATTAAATACATTAACAGTGAGATTTAATGATGTGAGATGTCAGAGAGCAGAAGATCACATCATATCTGGAGAGAAAAATAAGTTTAACAGTAAATATTTTGTGCAAAATATTCCACAGTGTTTTTATAGTCATAGTCATTCACTGGCAACACAGAGCTTTATTTCTTTATTTCTTTCACTCATAATTCCATCACTGACTCCTGTTAGACACAGGCAGATTGTCTAAAATGCAATTTCTTCCAGGTAATAATGGCCATCCATTACCTTCAGGTTCTGAGATTACAATGAGTGTAATTCTCCTCAGATGTACAATAGCTGCTGAAATTAACTGTGATCAATCAAAACTGTCCAGTCCAACATAAATCCTAAACTCACTTGTCTCCCTGACGTCTGTTTCTTGAATCTAAATAGCGTTTGATGTTGACTCATGTCGACTCTACACTCTGCATGATTAAGTTTCAGCCTCTTTGCATGATACTGACTGAGCATGAGGAGACTAAAGGAGCCCCTGATCTTCTGAGCTTCAGAAGGAATTGATTGCCGGAGTCTCCTTGAATCTCTGATATTGATTATTGCCTATGTGCCAACCTAACAAGCCGGGCCTTGATTGTGCACTTAGTGATGACAGAAAATCATTTCATATGAAGCTGGAAGGTCCTACATGTTTTATGTATGTTTTGATATGTTTCCTACATATACTTTTACCCTTGACCTCTGCAGGTGTTACGGCTGCATGTTTCATGGTGCTCCCACCTTTGGTTCCTGATGAGCTGTCAATGAGCTGCACCTGGCGTCAGTGAAGTCCTTCAGAGGGCAGATGCTTCTGCTGTGGGACTGCTGGACATGCTGCCTCTCAGCTTGTTTGTTCCTCTGACTTTGTCTTTTCTTGTCTTGATTTAGTCTTGGTTGTTTTGATATGTTTTTGTTAATAAATGCCATGGGTTTGGCTGGTTTTAAGGTGTTTTCTGTGGCTGATTTGGGTCAATGGTGGAGTGTTGTTCGCTCCAAAGGGCCACTCAACACTTAGCTAATTTAGCTAACTAACAGTAAAGGTGATGGATGAAATAACAACGTAACATAACGAATAAATAGTTGTCGTTAACTAAAAGTAAAGGTAAATAGGAATATTTAGCTGTAGTTGGTGAATGAGCTGCTGAAACATCTGGCTAAAAGTAATAAACTAAACCATTAGCTAAAAGCATGGAGACAACATATATATATATATAGGATAATATAAATAACTTCTGAAATCGATAAAAGTTGAAATACTAGTTAAATAAAAGTAATGGATAAACACTGACAGCTGCAGTAGGTATATTGTTACTAGTGCTGTGCTCACGATTTGATTCGATCACGATCTGAAAGTCCTAATGTAATGAACCATTATTGTTCTGTAAGACTCCGCCGTGACCAAAGTTCAGAGATCACATGTTATCGCTAACATCTATGGTCGCTAACAGGAGCTCATGTTGAACTTTACTGTCCAGCCGAGGCCAGAAAATCAACTACAGTCGATGATGTGTCTGTGCATCGCGATTAAAGAATATTTGGTTTTCAATTCACAGAACGTATGTGGGACCTGATGGTTGCCGTCAGTGAAGGGGTATTACTTGCTCCAGGGCTGTGGCAGTATGGCAGACTGGGAGGCAGGGCTCTCCTATGTTTCTGACTCTGAAGGTGGGCTGCGTAAATCACTGAGGCTGCAGGTAGATTTCAGGCCTGGGCTCCAATGACTCTGATCCATGCTGACAGACTGAAACTGCAGACAGGACTCTGGTGCCTCCCAGAGCAGATGTGAGTACCAGGACGGACAGACTGACAGACAGACAGATAAAGAGATAGGCAGGCAGACAGGAGCACGGCTCAGCTCTCCCCATGCTGAGCAGACGGTCTCAGGCCTGGTCATATTACCTCAGCCTGAATGGAGTTTGTCTCCCAGCTGCTCAGCTGAGTCCTCACCTTGTCACTCCACTCTGCTGGGATCTATCCCTGACTGAGCCTATGCTGGGAGACATCTGTCAACACGTGTAACGCGCTCCAGGAACAAAACTAAAGCCTGTACCATGTGGGAGTTAGCTATCAGTGCCAATACACCTCAACCTGCACAGAGAAGCTGGATGGGTGATGGGAGGAAAGAGAAGTTCTTTAACTAATCTAGTCCTCCTTTAATTCACAGGAAAAACTCCTTTAAACTATAATAAATCCCATAATCAGAATCTCAGTGAAAATCCTTTGAGATATTTAATACATTATATGATTATATGTGCCTATGGTTCTTAGAGGATGAACATAATTTCCATAATTTGATGCAGATTAACATAAATACATGTTGACGTGATGTACAATTAGCAGCATTATGAAGCAGCTACTGTACAGTTTTAACAGTACGTGGTCTGAAAGAGAAATGGTGCGAAATGTAGTCAAAATCCAGGACTTCAGCAATATTGATGACTCCAGTGTACACACTGTATGGACAATGAATATTCAGCAATTTGGTGAAAACGCCGTCCAGCGGAGGAAAGGGGGAGGGGGTGATTGAGTGATGGTCTCAGCGCTTTCTCTGAAACTTCTGCCTGGTTCAGTTTATTAGTTAATGCTGAGTGGTCGGTCCAAGCAAGACAGAAGGAATGCCAATGCATCTAATCAATATTTATATGATTAAAGCAGCTATTGTATCCAGCTGCGTCACCTGTTGTGCACCACGTCTCCACCCAGAGGATAAAAGTGGGAACAGTTCCTGCTCATACTCTGAGTTTAGCTGCTTATTTCCAGCATTTTAAAATCTGCTGATGAACAGAAACTCAACAGAAAGTCACAGAGAGGCAGAAATATGAATCACCAAAGTCTATATGCTTCTACATGTTCTCCATATTTACTCCCCTCAAGGTAACATCTGAATAAAACGCTGTAAGTATTTTGATTCATTCATTCATTTATTTATTCAGCAGAGTTAAGCTCGGGCTTTTCAAGGATGTAAGTGATGAAATGACTCAGCTCCGAGCTATTTTTTTTTTTCATTAAGAGTTCATAGAAAATTTTCAGACGTGTGAATTTTTTTCTGCATGTTATTCCGTGATATTGTAAAATTTATTCACTCTTATTACTATTTCATGCTCTGAATGCACAATATGTTATTCACTGGACTCCTATGGAACCAGTTCATTTAAAAACAGTAATGATTCCTGACATGCGGCGCACAGAGCAGCAACACAGACATGACATGAGAAAGCCTCTGTCTCTTTTTGAGTGTTAAACTTTGAGACATGATACCTGATATTTAGGATGTTATGTGCCACAATAAGTCATCCAGCTGCTAAATATGTTTGTGCAGACCTGAAGGCTGACTACAATCACATTTCTATTAAACAACATTTTGTCCTGTGTAATTACTTGTGACTAAAAGCAGCTGGCCACATTAAATAGTGCCATAAAAACATATTGTATTTTAAGACTGTTAATAGCTGTGTCATTCCTCTGATATGAAAGCAGCAATAAGCTCTCATTGAGAAGCTAATAAACCTCTATTGGCTGCCTTTTCTCTCCACTCAGACCACAGCATTGAGCTCCAGTGCTGCTGCCACAGACTGATGTTGATAAATGACTTTATTACTTGTTTGGATGTTGAGGGAAGATGTTTTTCTGCTGCCCAGTGCATTAGCTCTTTGTCCTTACAGAATGATGCCAGCAGACTTCACCCAAGGCAGACAGTACATTACACTGACTGGGTCCGTACAGGAGAAGAAGCACCTCCTCTATTTTTCTAGGAAATTGTCTGTCTCACAATGATGCCTCTGGGCTTTTATACAGTGCATTGTCACCTGGATTAGTCGGCTAGGTTATTTTGGGAACGAGCACTCGGCCACCTTCTGGCTGCAAGATGTCTCGATGGGTGAGGACACGGTCCCAAACAAGGTCACAGGGAGAGTGCACATGACAGCTGGTGTCCATCCTACTCAGCACGACCTGGACTCTCAGGAGCTCTGACACCGGCTCTCTGGGAAATCAGAAGCACACATACCAGGAGTTTGTCTCAGTAACAGTGATAATAAACTAAACTAAAGTAATGATAAGAGTAAAAAACATGCTGCAGTCTGCCTTTGTCCTTGGCAGTGGCAGCAGTGAACCAGATGGTGATGGAGGTGTAGAAATGCACCATCACTGGAAGTCCATCCTCTGCTGGGCCTTCATGGGGAGGGAGCTGATGTTCAGCTTCCACTTGAGGTCCTGGCTGATGATGGTTCCCACAGGATGATAGGTGTGGGTGGGGCTGTGTCCCTCCTGCAGTCTGTAACCATCTCCACTGTCTTCACAGCATCGTAATGCACCGATCTCACTGCAGTCCAAAGAATAGCTGTTGAGATATTCATCTTAAACCATCAAAGAAAAAATAGACACACTTAAATTGCACAGTATGCACTTGGATCTGGATCACTGATTTAAAAAAAGAATATTTTTCATGATACAAAACTGCTTTAGCGTCGCACAAAATTGGATGTTCGGTATTTGGTCTCTTTTCCACTTTTGGCTTATTACAGAGAAAACACTTTAACTTCCCCCCAGGGAGCGCTCTCTTCTCCAGCAAATCTCATGCTAATATCATCAGGCCCCCAGGTGGAGCCCAGTCTGAGTGTAAGCGAAGCTGGAATCAGACACAGGGTTTGTCACTGATGACTCAGACGGTCCCTCAAGCCCAACACAATTTGGCTCACAGGACAGCCACCATTGCTCTACCTCAGCATATTCACGCAGCGTGTGCTCAGAATATCAAACACACTATCAGCACAGGCAGGTTTGGGCAGTTCTGTATGTTCATGTGCTCTGATATCTGCCACGTATGAGCCTCTCCATCAGCAATAAATAAGAGCCAATTAGACGGCGAGCGTGGATACCCTCATGTGATGAGTGAGAGGCGGCAGCAGCAAGTCAGGGGAGCGCTATAAGTTTTTACCACAACATTTACTGTGCTATAGGGGGTGGGTGTTGCCTGGGGGAGGGGATTCAATAGGCCAGTGTGTATGAATAATTCAGCCCAGCTATGGTTGTTCTTAATGTGATTCATGTTCTGTATGCCGAGAGTTCAGTCAATTAAATTTGCATTCCAAAGAGGATTTTTTTTCTCCTGCTGTCCAGATTCCTTAATGGATGATTTCTAAACTTGTTGACCCATTCACCACTGCCCTGGAGGTACGATACTCCTGAAGGGTTCATACTCATATGAGCACATTGTGTTAGACTAACAGCTAAAACAAAAGGCAGGGAAATATAACTCTACAAGCAGCTGGACACACTTGTTTTTTTGCTGTTTGTTTTTTACAGATGGATTTTTAGTGTGAGACTCAGACATTCACAGATGTGTCTGTTTGCGTATGTGTGTGCTCTTCTGGGTCTCTCTCAATCAATTTCACAGCATTAAAGACCCAGAAGCAATGAAACAAAACTAAGCTGCTCCAAAAAAGGAAATCCATTATTGTGGCCGGCCTGAATTATAGTTGACGGCCACATTAGAACAATTTATTCATGGTTACAATTGTCACATTTAGAACATCTTGTATTGTACAGTTCATATGTACAAATGTTAGTTACACCCTGCAGCATTTTTTATTTATAAATGTTGTAATTCCAAATTGGACGGTGAAATAATAAAAAACAAAATAATCATCAAACCATTAACTGTGAACAGTGACAGCAGACACAAACTGTAGCTCTGTCTCACAGCAGAACATTTCCCCTGAGACAGGTCTAACTAACAAAGACAGTAACGACAACATTTAATTCAGGTGTGCGACTGAAGCTGAGTCGGCGTTAATGAAACCGGTTACACCTGTGAATCCTGCATTCTCACCACACACCCCACAGACTGTTTCCACACCTATCTGACCACCACAAACAGACTTAAAGCTCTCTGTGTGTGTCTCACTCTGACCTTTACATTCAGTGCTGTGAGCACAAATCGTGACTTTGCCTTTGACTTTGACAGTAGAAAAAGTTGCAGGAAGCACTGCAGCGCCATCTGCTGGTTTCAGCATTCAAAAAACTAAACTAGTTCTCAGTTTTCATGAGTCATTTATTCAGCTCCTTCATTCCTGTATAAAAGGGCTGTCATTTTTTCTTTGCCCAGGCTTGAAAAATGGAAATATACTGTGAATTTTATGATCTTTAATTAGGGTCACACACTGGTTTCTATTCTTCTGTGCTGAAATTACATTTCTAATGTGCATTTTGTGATATTGTTTAACTTCTTCTTTCACTCAACAACTCACAAACCCGTGGAAAACATATAATGGAGCTTCAGAAGTATTAAACTCAGTGAATTCTCTCTGCGTTTCACAGTGTTTTAGTGGAGGCTTTGGGAGGGTTTTCATATCTTTCTGTTACATCACCCCACTTTAACATCCATGGCACACTGAGGGAGGCTCTGCTGCTCCATTCATTGTTCCCTCTATCCAGATAAAGTGTTCAGTCCCTGCTAACGAAAAGCCTCCCCGCAGCATAACACTCGTACCACGATGCTTGAAGATAAAGCTGGAGCAAGATGGATGCTGCAACATGCTCCCACTCAGCAGAGCGCTCTGTCTCACATCTGAAGAGTTCGTTTTTATTTCATCAAAGTCCTCTGTCTTTTTTTGGAGGCTCCAGACTTATCCTCATACTTTTTCTCCTTCAGGCCGATTACAAAGGCCACAGTTTTATCACTTGCTGAACTTATTGACGTCCCTCTGGCAAGGAACACAGTCATTTTGTATTTCTGTCATTGCTCTCCTTGGGTCGTGGTGTACTCCGTAATCAGCAGCCTTTATGTAACTTCCCTATCCCTGGGTTCTTCCACAGTTTATAGTGTCTTAATTGTGCAGTCTATCAGGCTCCTTTAGACAATAAATGCTCCTTTAAAGTAGAATTATTATAGTGTGCCTCTCAGCAGATCTACGACTTCTCACAAGCCTGTCTCTGGAATCAGTTCGGTGGATGTCACGGCACAGTCTGAGCTTTAATGACACAATGGGGGCGGATCTGTTTTGTTCAAGTCCAGTCAAATGAGAGTGACATGTTGAAGGGATGTTTCACTCAAGGGCATTTGAACGCCACATTCAGTCCCTTTGAGGTGTCACTGTCGGCCGCTCATGAATTCAAACATGTTCAGGTTTTAATCTTTCATTCATGCGTAAAAAAAAAAGTGAATAAAAAATCACTGAGACGTTCAATGTCAAGTTGGGAAAACGATTGAAAGTGAAAGATCGTTCTTGACTTTGGAAACAACAACAAGCAAAAACATCTCCCCACAACCTCCACTCAGGATCTGAGTAAACACTGAAACTGCCTACTTTGCAGTCTACTGTACGTCTGAGTTGAGACTGTCAGCTGTTGTTTCCAAGGTCAAGATTTTCAAGAATGAACTTCAACACATCTTTATAAATGAGTCTCCAGGCATCTTATTAGTTTCCTTGCAACCCAAACACTTGCAAGTTACATTTTTGAAATAACCCTGAATTGAATTTAAGGCATCGTTCTTATAACTGGAGCTGGTGTTGCAAACCTCCCTGCATGAATTCATCAAGTGTAAAGTGTTAAAACTGGCTTTTAAATGACATTAAAGTACAGTACCGATTCACTTTGAGCTCTTATGCATAAGTGTGATTGTAAGGTGTCAAGAAAATCCTCTCTCTGCTCGATGCTGAAGGTCCAGACGAGGTTCAAACAGCCCACATCAAAGAGAAACAAAGCAAACCGCCGCAGTCATAACCGAGCTCTGACTGAAACTGGACTGTTTTTGTTCAAGTGCAGAGCTAGCCTTTGCTGACTTTATTGGCTCACTGGGCTTAATTAACTTGGAGTGGAGTGTTTACTGTCAGACAACTGGCTTCATTTTGCTTTTGATGAATGATTGATGCCCCTCAGGGGTGAAGCAGCAAACGAGTGCAAGCATAGAAAAAGAAAGTCTAATGCTCCCTCGACTAACGGGGAAAAAATGATAAAGTAAACATCAGGAAACAAACATCTTTGAGAGGGATGGGATTAGGTATATCAGTATGTGTCAATAAGAATACCTGCAGGGAGTAACCTTTTAATCCTCACTCAGTGATGAGATAATATCACTGAATAAACAGGCTTCCTCCGTCGCTGTGTGTTATTGTGTTCAGCTGTTAGTCTGCTATATTCATCAGATTTCTGTAAGTAATTCAACTCAAGGTCCTCTTACTCTGTCAGAGCTTTCAGCTGCATCTTCATCAACATGTGGATCATGTGTAGAGATGTTTGTTAGTGTGAAGTTTTAGGCCTGAGAGGGGAACATGACTCTTTATATCACGAGTCGATGTTGTTTTTGTTTTGAAAGGTTAATTATGAGGAAGAGTTGTCATTGTGTATTTCACATGAGAGTCGTGGGTTGTATCTCACCACCAAACGCGGAAAACTCCCAGACCGTCTGGATGTACAGGTCTGACCGTGTCTCAACAGGTCTGGGGAAAAGTGCTGACTCCACAGTTTTAATATCTTTGCTCTTCACCTACTCAGAGACGCAGTAAAAGTCCATGAGTTCCTGTAATAAATCAGCATTTTATCTGGATTATTTTTCATCTCATGGCCTTATCTCAGATGGGCGGCACCGTGTAACCTGAGCCACAGGGAGGCGTCACCACTCCGGTCTCACCCTGCAGTCATTTACCAGCAGATGGAGGAAGTGACTCATCCCGACAAGTCAAGAGAACAGTAATACGGGTGTAATGTTCTCAAAACAGTACACAGGAACTTCTTCTGAAACTGTTACACCCCTCAGCTCTGACTCCAGTGTAAATAAAAGAGGTCATGAACAGCCATGAGATGAACACAGAGCCTGAAACCTGCTCTGACACAGAGACAGACATTTTGTCCTAATGGTGGAGCAGAGGGAAATGTCAGGTGATCATTCTGAAAATCAGGATTCATCCTCAGGGGTCCATGAATATCTGTTGCAGATTTTATGGAAATTTTTCCATTAGTTTTTGAAAGGTCAGGTAGTCACCGAAGTAATTAGGTATCCTCTGGGGACTGTTCATATCTGTGGCAGAAACTGGAGGGGTTGGTGGCTGTACTGTATGAAAACTCCACCCCAGCTGAGCGCTGGCTGGAAGGTTTGAGTCCTGTGTCAACAGCTGTCAATCCTCGAGGAAAAACACTGAATCCCTGCCGGCTCCTGAGTCGATGCCCTGTGGCTAACCCTGCGCTCGGACATCGCTGCAGAGGAAGGCGAGAGCACCGAGTCTCCCTGAGAGGATCAATAAAGTTTCACAAGTGAATTTACAGTCCTGTCAATCTTGTGCTGTTCTGGTGGAGGATCATTTTCACTGGGAAAAGGAAAGAAATGATGAAAATGTTTTGCTTGACTGACTCTCAGTGTTTTCTAAAAATCATGAGAATAAAAGTGAAGATGATGACAAACCTGTAAGGAAACCCTGAGGCAGAGGTTTTTACTGAAGCTTTCTGAGTCCCTAATCCTAAACAAGGAATCACATCAGCCTAAGTCATGTTGTGTACATCTAATGGAACACTTACCACATCAGGCAGGTGGACGACGTCCGGATCAGCTGCTCGAAATAAAGAAATGAACCAATGCTTATAGTAAGAGACCTGTGGAGAGACACGGCCTGATACTACAGGGAGACTTAATAATAAAAGAAAATACCTTAGAAGGACAAATTCCTGCAAAATACCAACTCAACTTTATCAAGTAATAAGGCACAGGTATGAGATACTGCAGTTTTAACTGAAATTATGAGATGAAAAGTCACATTTATTAGATTATGAGTCAAAGTTTTGACTTATCATCCCATAATACTGACTCAATGAGTCAAAATTTAGACTTTGAACTATTTTTTCTGTGTGTTATTTTCTTTAATAACTGATTAATTGTTCAGAAAATATTAATAATTATCATTATTTCCTGTATCTATGTTAACTTTTGTTGTCTAAAATGTTGAGTTTACACCCAAAACTGATAAAACTACCAAATATGTACATTTGATATGTCGGTGTTAATAACTGATCAGAATTGTTGTCAATATATCTTCTTTCAGTCGAGTTATCAGTCAGTTATCTTATTATTTCAGCTCTAGAGAACCAGCTTCTGCCCCGGACACCTGAGAAGTGAAGTCCCGCCTGAGTTATGAGCGGCTGTGAGGCGTTAAACCGTCTGTACAGCCTCAGTTTCTTTATTGATCACTGATCAGTGAGGTTTGGTTTGGATTGCGAAATGTTCCTGTCCTGTTTACGGCTCGTGACGTCGGCAGGGCGTGATGATGACGCGTGAGACAGGCGCCATACAAAAAGCGGTTTCACATGACGTAGGCGAACAGTCAGCATTCTTTCTCCGCCGGGGCCGGTAACGACCAAGTCTGAGCCGTCGTGTCTCTGCCGTTTTAAAACAAACCTCACCGGTTTTAACGCGACTTTTTCAGCTCTCTTTTCTATCCCGTCTTTATATTTTTTTCTCTTGGTTTACCAAGACAACAACTACGCTGACGTCCTGTTTGTAAAGGTAAGCTGTGTCGGTGTTTTTCCGTGTCTGGCTAACGTTAGCTAACCGACCGGTTCGGTAGGAAGTTCGTTTTAGCTTGATTGCCATGTACGAAGGTGTAAAATACCAATCTGGATTTTCGAGTTTAGCGTCAGCTGAACTCGTTGACATGGAAAAAGTCGTCCCGTGGTGGTTTCATATTCAGGGAAAGCTTTCCCCGGTTTGTGGGGGTTGTTTACAGCCTGTTAGCGTTAGCCGTTAGCTCACCGGCGGCCTACTTAGCAAACCCCCCCCCCAGATGTCGCTGTGTGGACATCCGGTGTCTGAACAAAGACCTCAAAAAATCAGCTGTTTTTCTTCTCGGTGTTCATCAGAGTCCTCTTTATATCTGGATTCACACCGGTTTCTCTGGTTTATATGAAGACATTAATACGTTTTTCAAAAGGTTTTAACGACGTTTTGTTATTTTGTAGATCTGAACATTATGAGGATTTATATATGTATATATATAGGTGTGTGTGTGTATCCGTAGGAAAAGCGTAATTATGGGTAAAAGTGTTTGTGAAATTGAAACAATTTCGTAATTATGAGGCATGGATTGAGTTATAATTTCCCAGACGTTGGATCAGGAGAAAGCCAACCAGGGCACATGTAATCCAGGTACTATGTCGAAATCTGCTTCCCCCCTCGGCCAGTGTTTCCTGTAAGCAGCGCCGTCCTCCATGTCTGAGGTTAGATTTAGGGAATATGCTCTCAGCTCGGGTACTTCTGCTCGATGTGAGGGTACGGTCAGGAGGCCTGGCTGGGTTTAGACTTGTGTTAATGAGAAGTACAAAGCGGTTTGGAAACAAACGTCGACGCTTCTCCTCCACCGCTCTGTGCTAGGCTAACCCCGTCCGTTTCACATTCACTGGTACGGACACGTGTTGGCGCTCATGTGCTCAACAATTAGGTCAAACTCAATTGAACAGACATGAAAACCGAAACCTGCTATTGAAGATATTATTATCTCGGGATTGTCATGTGCCTGATAAACCTCAAATCACAGTATCTGCGGGTCTCAAGCCAAAGCCTCGATTTCAGGCTCATCAGAAACGGGCCTTACAACAGATTCAGGTCTTAAAATGTTACTTAAATGTGTTTGTATGTGATTTTGGCAAAAAAAAAAACTGTAGAAAAGCTCCTTTACTTTTGTTCCAGGTCTCTGATTTTAGGTAAGATTCGTGTGGATGTGAAATAAATGGGTTATTGTTTAAATAGGTTAATCCATCCATCCATTTTCTGCTGCTTACCCAGGTCCAGGTCGAGTTAAATGATCGATTAATGCTCTAATAGGGAATGATACAGTTGGAAGGAGTGACATAATGACAGTGAATTAATGCAGTTTGATAATAAATTGTAGGCCTTGCCATCACCACTAGGTTTCATTTGGTAATCTGTGCAGAAACCCTGTCAAATATTTGTCTTAATGTTACAGCCACTCGCTCTCAGCTAATTTGTCTCTGTATATCTGTCTCTACTTCCAGGTCGCTCTTTCCTGCCCACTCCCAGACCTTTATTCTTTTCAGATATTCTTTGTCAAGCCGCCAAAGTGGAGAGTGTCGTCGCACCAGGGGGTCCTTCTCGTTTCAGGTATTAAACACAACCACACTTGCATTTTCTTCGCTGAAAATCCTCACAAACAGCTCACAATAAAAGTTAGGCTCACGTTTTCTTATGTTAAGTTAAAACAGTTTTTTTTTTTTTCTTTCTTTCTTTTTTTGGTATCACAGTGTGGGGAGGAGGTGGGGGTGCACCTCAGCACTATCCCAAGACTGTCGGCAACAGGTGATTTTCTAAATTTTCCTTTCACCTTAAACACTCTTAAACTCTAAAATCCACAAGCCTGTCCACTTATTTTATGTCAGCACATCTGGAGATACTGGGTGTCTAATAAATGGCTTCTTTGCCCACACTGATAGGAAGTGGTTTCCTGTTTTGAGGATAATCAGCTGAGTTCTTTTTAAAGCAAAAATAGTGAAACACATTGTCAGGTTCCAGCTCCTCAGGATGACAGGATTCACTGCTTCTTTGTCTCTTATAAAACTAAAGTGAACGTCTTTGTTTTGGACTTTTGTTCAGACAAATCCAGACACGTGACGTCGCCTCAGGCACTGACATGTTCAGTATTTTTAAGTCCCTATTCTTAGACCAAAGGATTAATAAAATAATCAGAGGAATAGCAGCATGTAAGAGCAACGTCTTCACGTCACTGGTTCAAAAGTGTACAACATAAAACTGGCTGCATTCGTTATTGAAGCAGCTAATAATCAATTGTAACTGAGGAATTGTGGTTGTCACAGATGTGAAAACAGATCCAACCATTTAAAGCTAAACTTATTGAGGACAGTTTAATACATCTGAAGGATTGCAAAACAGCAGAGCAGATGATGGTGTCACATGCTGGAAATGTGACCACATTCTCTGAAAAACTCTTTCTCCCACAGTCACTTCTGTGCAGCGACTGAAATTTGTTTGGTAATCAGAACACACACAGTGCTGTCAGGCGTAACAGGGCCTTTTGTAACTCCGCACCGTGGATCAGGGCGAGATGCCGGAGATGTATGGTGTGTTTTCCTGATAAATGTTTCTGTATTGTAACGCTGGCTGTGTTCTGTGTTCGTTGCAGCGAGTTCCTGGGGAAAACCCCAGGTTCTAGCGTTCAGAGATGGGTACCTTCTCGAAGCACTAGACGAGATGCCAACTCCTCCAACGAGAAAGGGCAAAATGACGCGATCTTCAGGAAAGTGAGAGGGTGAGTCTCCATTTCATCCATAATTTAAATCGTAAAGTTGGACCTGAATGTAATGTTGGGTATTAATGGCCATTGCTCTTCTTCTTTAGCATACTTAATAAGCTGACTCCTGAGAAGTTTGACAAACTGTGCCTGGAGCTCCTCAATGTGGGTGTCGATTCAAAACTTGTCTTAAAAGGAATCATCTTGCTGGTGAGTTCTTCTTTTGACTGTGTTCATCTTTTATTCCTGTAACCTGTTGAGACAGAAACTTCATTTTATGTTGTTCCTTCAGATTGTTGACAAAGCCCT
>NC_066834.1:1440204-1463169 GCF_001640805.2 Lates calcarifer
CTCCTCCTCCTCGTTCTGTCTCCATCGTTTGAAAGGCACAAAAGATTTCGAGTTCTGTGTAATCATGTGGGATGAATAACAAAACGTCGCACCGTAATGACTCAGTCTGTAATTGTAGAACAGCACTGATTGAGTTTCATGACCCCCGGTGCTGCCGAAAATCTATTGAACCCCACTGAGTAATCTCCAACCACAAGGACAATCAATGGGAAAGTCTTTTGTCTGACAGAGGTAATGTGAAAAGTAATGTAGTGTAGTAGTAGTACAGAAAATTTAAAGAAAATCATGGACAAACATAAATGTAAACACATGCTGCAAAATGAATAGAAATGTAAAAATGACTTTAATTTATTTGTCAGTAGAAATTTAATCAGACTGAATAAACAAAACATAGAAAACAATAAAATCAACATATTCCCAGTGACAGTCAAGTTTATTCCTGTTAATTCTCACAGAAAATGTCCAACTCTGAACTTTGAGCCGTTCAGCTTTAATTAGTTTAAATCATCTTTAAACCTGTCGTTAACCTCTGGTGTCTGAAAAAGTGACATAAAAATAAATCGTCAAATGGAAAACTATCTTCTTTTAGTGCTGTCCAACAAATCTGCTTTTTCTTCTTTAACCAAATGTTTAAAACCAAATGACCCTGAAGTCAAGCAGGAGATGTTTCAGGAAATCATTTCACAGAGAAAGATGACGAGTGTCTGGAGCAACAAACAAGCGTCATCCAGGGAGGGAGGGTGACGTACGGCAGGAGGACGAGGGAGGGCGAACGCTCTGAGACCAGCACCGGTCCTGGTTGAGTCTGGCTTTGTGTATCACTAATCCTTCTTTCATTTTTCACACATTCCTCCTGAGTGTCTGTCCTGTATTTCTGAATCCATGAGACCATTTATCAGTGGACGACCTGTCTCACGTCCTCTCCCACCAATAACTTATTATTCATGGTTTCATTCTACTCAGCTGAAAGTTATATTTGCTGTAGTGTGTACTGTGAGATGAATGTGGATATGCCTCAATTTACATGTTCATCACCTCAAAACACTCGCGAAGCTCCAACTTCAACCTGGAGCTGAAAGATTCTAAAATCTGAGTTTGAGGCTTTTTGAAATGTAACAGTGGAGTTTTTGAACCACAGCTCTTTTTCCATGAGTGGGTCGCCATTTTTGTTTATCTCACAAGGACACACATGCACACAGGTGAAGCTACACACAACATATTTCAGTAAATTCTGAGCTTCGAGTAGAAAGTCTGAATAAAGACGACTGTGCAGATAGAAAACTTGATCACTGTGTGAAATGTTTCACCCCAGAAGGTGTTGTTGTGTGTGTAACGCGCCAACATGTCTGAGTGTTGATCTCCTCTCAGATTCACACTTTTTTTTGTGCTGATGATAAAATTCTGAGGAGGAAGGAAACTGTTGAAAACGAGCAGAGTCCCTCGTCACAGAGAGTTTAGTTCTCGGTGGGTTCAGTTTCACATCCACGCAGCAAAACTCGCTCGTCTCTGTTCAGGCTGCAGGCTTTTATTTGGTAATAAGCACCTCTCAAGTGGCTGCAACTGGTGGGGATTTCCCATGTACAGACGTGCCAAGAGATTCTTGTCATTAAGACTGCTGAATTAAATTCTTCCTGCTGCTGCTTCTGGAGGTAGAATCAGTCCGCAGCATCACAGCTATCAGCGTTTCTTGTTTTTATTTGGATTCCAGAGGCTTTATAAGACTGAAATACAGTCTCTGTAAATAACACAACACAAATGAACATGGCCAATGGCTCCTGTGTGAAGCAGTGGTAGTAAGGATTAGATTTCCAAAGACGTGGTAAGAAGAAGAAGAAGAGGGCGAGTTAGACGAACACAAACAACCAGTCAAGAAACTCACCAACATCTCCACCCTTCTAGAAAACTCCATGTTTTCAGTCAGACAGGATGTGATGGTAAGTGGTGCATTAATAATTCAGAGCTATGAATCTTCACTGGGCTGTCTGGATGCAGCCCGGTCTCCTACAAATTACATTTACATGCATTTATTCTTCATTAGAGATTTATGTTCAAGAGCAACGTTCATAACCGAGTGAGGGTCAGCGAAAACAAAAAGAGGATGGACGTGTAAAACATTAACCCTCAGCACCGACAGCCTGTTTTCATTTCTAATAAAAACCACTGCAGGGATTTTCACTGTTTAAACCCTTACTTCTCCCAAATTATCAAAATATATATACACACAGTTTTTCTTCTCAGTGGTACGCAAATAGTTTTGGCTCAATGATTTCTGCTCCGTCACATCAACAGCAGAGAGGGAGGTGACTGGGATTTCTCACTGCAGAGAGACACGATGTCCACAGACCTTCACTGTCCACAGTCTTCATGAGGATTAGTTTGTCTGTGGCAGCTTCAGATGAAAGGTCAAACATCAGTTTAAAACTTTCATCATCACAGACACAGAGAAAAGCAGCTGATCTTTCCACTCAACCTGAAAACAACAGCATGTTTGTTGCGGACATGACAGGGTCAGGACTGGAGTTTATCTCACTGGTTTCACTGATGACTGCTGAGAGCGTGAGGGACGTCCTCTCACTCTAATCAAGTGTGAAGAGCTCTGAATAATGTTCTCATCAATAAGATACAGAGTTCTGCTGCTGATTTTATCGCAGAATATTTATTATTAATTCCTATTAGCTCACGTTATTCACACTGTAGACGGTTTTTATGGGTGAAAGTTGAATATAATGGCAGAGGTAGTCGAGCCAGATTTTTGTTGCTTCGTGTATTGGTTCATTCATCCGTCCATCCATTTTCTTCCACTCATCCGGGGTCGGGTCGCGGCGGCAGCAGACTGAGCAGAATATTCCAGACGTCCGTCTCCACAGCATCACTTCCCAGAGGATCCAGATTCCCAAACCACCTCAAGTGGCAACGTGGAGCAGCAGCTCTACTCTGAGCCTGAGGGATGAGCGCTGGGGTCAGGAGCTTTGTGCATCACACTCGGTTCTGGTTCATGGTTCTGGTTCTTCCAACTCTGATAACCTTCCTGCCAACTGTGTGTGATAGAGATGCGTCTCGTGTTACTGATCTGAGTCAAGTCACTTTGACCCTTAAATTGTTCTTGGATCCAGATCTGTGTCAGAACCTGTTGAGTTTGTGGCATTTAGGCAGAGAAACGCTCTGATGATTCCTGTGGGTTTCTGTCTTCAACTGTTTTCTGCTCTGACCTTTATTCAGACACAAAGCTGAGATTTTATTTGCCAGAACATTTATGTAATTAAGTCATAAAACCAGTTTCATGTTGTGAAATGTACAAACACATCATCAGGAGTTGTTCAGATCAACAGGAGTCTGACAAACACAACCTTCACACTGGAAATACATCAGTTGTGTAACTCTGCTGTGAGTTTGTGGAGGCTGGCGGACAGTGATGGAGAGCTGATGAAGGATGGTCTGGAAATGGTTCAGCTTTTCTTTTCTGCAGTTTTCAGACAGCAGACAGAGCGAGCTGCTGCACACACACTGGAAACTATTGTCTACACTGCCTCAACTCTGCGCTCTGGGCAGCAGAAAGACGAGGCTAAGCTTCACCTTAGAAGTAAGTCTGTGCTTTGATGTGAAGGGCTTTATTACCACAAAATACAAAGGAAATGGGAAATGAATGCAGCAGGAAATATTAGGCTGTTTTTTAAAGCCAGTTAGGGTTTCTGTGGGGGACAGGAGAGGAGGTGCAGGGTGATGAAAGCAGATAGCTTCAGATACACAGACAGAAAAAAAGAAGCAGCATAGTAAATCACAGGAAGATATGGAGCTAAAAGTTCCTGAGGTTCTGCTCGTCTTGTCAGGAGCCTGTAGAAGCATATGTTTCTTTTGCTGCTGCATTTCTTTCCAAGTTTGACAGTTATCATCGAAGAGGTGTCACCGCGTTCGCACATCAGAAACTATCAGGATCCATGTAACGCCGCTGCTGCACATGGTTCAACCAAGGAGGGTTTCAAGCCATTTTTATCCGGTTTCTGTTTTGTTTTGAGCACAAATGGAAACAACCTGCAGACATCACAAGGTGGTGACCGAGAAGATTTTTAAACCTTCCTCTGTCCTTAACATCCAGCGGTGTTCAAACATCTGTCAGCTTTTATTAAGGGCTATGATGTTTGTAATGAAAATGGATTCCACCTCATCGTATCCTCACGGCACGACTGATGCAGGAAGATCTCAGACCACCGGGCCTGAAACGAGACCATCATCTTTTTTTTAGTTCTTACGTTCGCCATCTTTGCTGCTCTGTCACTGAAGGACTGGATGTATTCCTCTGTTACAGTTCATCGAGTGCAGAGGCTGTAAAATATGTTTTTATTTCATGACTGAATGAAGTTAATTAATAAATGTGTGAAACCTGCTGCACCTGTCAGGTTTAACGTGGTCTACAGTGATGAAAGTCTTTGATTTTACACAGAAGCTGCTGCCGACAGATTTGTCACCTGAAATCACAACTTGTCAGATGTAGATTTCATCGTTTATATTAATCAGCTAATTAACACCATCTCTGTGGGTTGCTTCTACTTTTTTTTTGAAGTTTTCTGCTGCTTTAAAAAGGCACACGATGCTGCACACATGCAGTTTGTGCCCTTTGTTAAACAGTCAAGTCAAATGTGTTCAATGACCAATTAAAAACAGGGATAAAGGAGGATTAATATTCTATTGAAAACTGTCTTTTGAGCTCTGAGGAGTTGTATTTATCCAGCAGAACAATGAGCAGCAGAGAAATGTTTCATGCTGTTTGAGGCGGTTTGAGACATTTTTTGTACGTCTTGATCCTTTTTTTTTTCTTTTCGGCTGTGGAAGTTTTTGGAATCCGTTGTTACTGATGTGACTTGAAGCTGCTGCTGTTCTTCAGTGAAGAAGAAAAACACAAACATGGTAGAGCTGCCTTTCAAGCCTGCAGGGGGTGAGCGCTCCACACTCCAAAGATAGATTTTGGGTGGAGGACGTTCAGTCAGCGAACCAAACACAAACCAGAGGTTGCAGAAGGTTCATGAAATCATTACGTAGATTGACGAGCCAGACGTTAAGCTGAAGCTCGTGTTTTCTGTAATTTGATTTGATGTGTCGCTGCATCATTATCACACCTCGTCCCTGCGAAGATTTTGTGAAATAACCTCGTGAACACCCCCCATCAAAATCCACTTAAAGCCACGAGACGCTCAGCTTGGCAGAAAGAGAAATGAATAAAACACTTCCACTCACATTACATTTACATTAAAAGTATTTAGCTCTTGCTCTTATCCAAAGCAAATTATTATGAGGGCAGCAGTAAAATTAGCTGAGGCTCAGGCTGATGGAGCCCTGATGATAGATCTCAGCAAATAGTGCTGTAATGTGAGTTCTACAAAAAGAAATTAAGAGGCCAGAGAGCGGAGGAAGATCGGATTTAGACAGGAGCGTATTTGCAGGAGGATGTGGCAGAGAGGGATGTGATACAAGAGGGAGAGCGGGCGGACGTGAGCTATTTCTTGAGGAGATGAGTTTTAAGTTTACAAGGGCGAGGAGTGGTCGTGCTGTCCTGACTGAGATTGTTCCACTGCTGTGGGGTGAGGACCCGACTTTTAATAACGCAGAGTAGATCGAGTGTGGAGCGGTGATTTGTTTGGATGAAGTATGAAAGCAGCCGCTCTAAACGACAAGGACCGAGCGTCGGACGTTTTGTGAATCTAACTGCTGTGTTACAACTTCCTGGCAGCGTGGAGGCGGAGTCAGCCACCGATCCAACATCTCGCCACCATCTTGGACCAAAGTGTGGTGTAGCTGCAAACGCAAATGAGAGTGTGGGTTTGATCATTGAAGAGGAGTGTGCTGTTAGAAATATCCATCTGTAGAAATCTGCTGTGTTCTGAATGTTCTTCACAGTAATGGAAGACTTCTATCTTGACAGTAATGACCCATTTCTTGTAATTAATTTGAAAAAGGCAGCAGACAATTAGTGGTTAAGTGCAGGGGCGTCGCACGGGCAGAAACTCTGCAGCATTTGTTTCATTATCAGAGGAGAAAGTTGACGCTGAAGAATGGAGGGAGAACACTCACTGAATGTTTGACTGCAGAGTTTTCAGCCTGAACAAACCTAAAGAGTTGTTGTGTGTTTAGTCGAGTTTGGAAAACGACTGCGATGGATTATTTTGTTTATCAGTTAGCAGAGGATGTCATGTGTAGAGATGATAATTAATCTGTGAGTGATGCAGCAGTCCAGCAGACTCCAGAACCACGATACGGTTTCATCACGATACGATGGATGACGATTCGATTCAGGAGCCAGCGATCGATATGAGACGATATCATCTGCTGATTTAACACAGTCACCTCCATTTATATCAGATCACATAAAACATCTAAAATATCATCTGACCTTTTTATTCCAGACATTTAAATAAAGAACAATCTTTTAATAAAAACAGATAAATCCTGTTCACTGTAAAAAGCCACAGGCTGATGAACTGAGCTTTGAGCTGAGATGTGCAAATGATTATATCGTGACAGACTGTGATTTTATACGTTATGTTAGTGAAGCCTGTCTGTCATGTCCGCTGCCTGTGATTGGCTGGATTGCTCTCTGGCAGGATCTCTAAACACCGGCGACCTGCCGAACGTTACGTCCTTCACGTGAAACCTGACCTAAACGTCTGTACGTCCAGATAAAAGGTTAAACAGGGAGCTGCAGCAGAGGGAGCAGACACAAACTGTCCTGGACTAAACGTCGAGCTCAGCAGATTGAAGTGATTTCTGAGCGTCCTCCACAGACTCCTTTGGTGACCCCACACACATGTGAGACAGTAAATAGCAGCAGAGCACATCCTCGTTCCCTCTGCAGAGTCTTTGAATCGCTCTGAGATACCATTCAGATTCTTCAGATACTAATCAGCAGCCTTGTGTGGACTAATTCATTTCCCTCCAAGCTTTAATTCTCATTTAGCTCTTTTTAAGCTCAGAATCCTCGTTGATGTGTTAATGTTGATCAGAAAACTGACAGAATAAATTGAAACATTAATAACTCACACAGAGATTATGGCTGTAAATGAACACAGGGAAGAATGGAAATAGAAACAGGAATCAAGAGGGTTAACATAAAGAAACTGATCTTAATTAGAAATGCATGGAGGGTAATATGGAAGAGTAATTATGCTGTAATGTGCTTTGTTCTTTCCTGCAGCAAAGATTTGAGTAGTCTGAGAGCTGATGGTGATGATACTGTCCAACATACATTTCCTTCTAGTCTTCATGAAGGAATCATCGTTTGCTGAGTCACAGTGGCACCGGGTCCTGAGCCTCCCAGAGGTCTTCATTATGTGAGGAGTTAGTGCCACTGGCTTTTAGTCATCAAGGACTCGGGCTTCTCCTCCTGGAGGCTGGGACGTTAACGTCTCCCACCACCTGGGACTCCTTTGTCACAGATAAGGATATGATGATGAGGGGCCTCTGCCCGTCGGCCAGCGCTCTGAGGAGCCTGGAAGTGCTGCCATCATGGAGCGCTGCACCGACTGTGGAGATCCTCCAGCCTGAGTCTGTTGTTAGCATTAAAACAGATATTCAGAACACTCACTGCTGAAGAACAGAACAGTGGAGGAGAACGAGAGTTCACAGCGTTTTTCCATCACGTTAATGAAACAACTCAGGAGTAAAAATGTGTTGTCTGTTTTCCTCGGCTGCATGAGGGATTGAACTTTACTCAAACTTTTCACTTCCTAAAGTAAACTTCAGACATTTCTACACTGCTCCACAGAAACCTAGCTAGCACGAACATCAGGGTCACAGCAACATCTGTGCAGCCAGCTGTGGTTTCAAGTCCCAGAGGTTCTGTGTGTGTACTGTGACTTTTAATGTGTGTGAGGCCACAGCTGAACACTTTCAGCTGAACTTTGTTCAGTTTTGTGTTTTCTTTGTGTTTGTGATGCTTAACTCCAGGTGTGGCAGTGTGGCGGCAGCGTCGAGGTCCTGCCTTGCGCTCGCATCGCGCACATCGAGCGCGCTCATAAACCCTACACCGAGGACCTGACGTCCCACGTGCGGCGAAACGCCCTCAGAGTCGCAGAGGTTTGGATGGACGAGTTTAAAAGCCACGTCTACATGGCCTGGAATATTCCCCTGGAGGTGAGAGAGCACCGGAAAATAGTTTCTCTTAAAGCAGAAGCTTCATTATCAGCTTCACACACCTAAGATGAAACAGTGTGTGCCATACTGCACGGCTTCTAAACCTCGTCAGTATATACATGTGTCCTATTTTTCAAATGTCAGATGTCAGCTCTGAACCTGCCACAGGCTTAACTGACAGATGGCAGAGCCGCTGAGACTTCGTATGAGCAGAGCAGGAAGACAGCGTCAGTATCACCGTCTGCTGTAGCTGCCATCACATCAGGATGTTTGTCCATTTCTAATGGAGAGAGCATGAGAACACAAGGAGCCTCAGCCTTCAGTCAGCGTGCCAAAGCTTTATCAAGAGTTTTCTCTTTTTTCAGCTTCTTCCTGTTGTTTTTTTGTGTCGTGGTCTGAGGGGAGCAGAGGTCCAATTCAGATGTGAAAAAATGATGCACAAACCCACAAATATGAATACAGATGATATAAACTGATACCATCATAAATCTACAGGCAGCTCCATTCTCCAGCCACCTAATCTAAATGTTAGCGGGTTGAATGTCATCTGTTATCAGCTGCACTCCTCCCATCGCAGATGTTTAGTTTGACTCATGCCCCTGACACCTCCACAAGGCTGGAATGAAATGATTTCTTGTCACTTAGAGAGAGGCCTGAATTAAATACGTGCCACAGAATAAATAAATACTTGATATGATTCAATAAAACAGTTTAAACTGAGACATTAACAGGCAGAAAATTCAATGCAAAGAACGACAATAAAGTTTTAAAAGATTAATTAAAGACACTAAGTGGATTACAGCTGTGACTTGGGAGCAAAATAATGAATAATCCAGAAAGAAGAAATGAAACACAGAGAGAAGAAGATGTTATGTATTTTTCAGCAGAAATGCAGTCAATTTATTCTTTTCTGTCTTAATCTGAGGCTTTATTGTATTATTTGAGATGCTGAATAAAGACATCTGCAGTGTCAACAGCTTGTATAGAACAAAATATCTCATAGTTTGAAAAGTCAGCATGAATCTATCTGATATAAAATACATGTGCTTCACGCTGTCTTGTGTTTTTCACAGTTGATTAGTGTTTTATTTTCAGGGTCTTCAGAAGATACAGATTTTTATTTGATCTTGAACTGGATTCGGTAAATTAAAATAAATAATCGTGCCATGTCGTCTTCTGTTAAATGTAGCATCCCTCAAAGGCTAAGTCAAATGTTTGTTCACGGAAGCTTTTTTTTTTTTCCTCTCTTCTCCTGCATAATCTGTTTGAATATGTAAATCCACGTTATGAATAGATGAACATCTGCAGGCAATTCATTCAGTCAATAATGAGGCGTTTAACAGAGTCTGTACTCAAGAAGCATGAAATTTAGCCCCAGCTTTAGCCCCATGAATTAACTACACAGCAGAATTGTCAGTGTTAATTTACCTCTGAGAGTGTAAAAATCAACACGGTGCCAGAGTTCGCGCCCATCTGACTTCACTTTGTGATGTTTTTGAGCACCAGAGAGCCACGTCAGCAAAATGTGCACCCACTGCAGCGTCTGAGTTATTAAAGAGAGGAATCAGTGACATTGGATTAGATACAGTGAACAACACGGAGAAGATGGTGACAGTGATGGTGGAAGTCAAAGTGAAAGCACCAATAAAACAGCAGTAAATACTGCATTTAGTAAAAGTGCAGAATGTAATCAAGTATCAACAGTAAAAGTACTCATTCTGACCGACGGTGTATATCATTACACACCATTAACATTTTACTGTTTTAGCTGCTCGAGGTGCAAGAAACAGGTTGTTTAGTTCAGTGGTTTCCAGCCTGAGCGGTCGTTAGATGATTAATGGGAAAAGAAATCACTGATTCAATGATCTGTGCTACTTTTTTTTAAATATTTGGTTTTGAAATGTCGAATAATTTTCCCTCTTTGTGCCTCAGATAGGAACTGAAACCTCATGAGCAGAGAAACATCTGACAGAAATTCAGTGATGTTCTCAGAGTGATGAGGAATAACTAAGATTTTATATTTAATTGTAAATTCCACTGATAGACTTCAGAATTACAGTCTTCAAGGAGGACATGAAAGCTTATGTTAGTTTTTCAGCTCATTCAAAAGATAGAATATGTCTGATCTTAGAGATATTAACTGCAAAAAGCACGATTTTTCAAAATGCAGGGAAACGTTCGGCCTAATTTTGTCTGTTGTTTGAGCTTTATCAGCTTTATCCTCATTAAGTTTTCAAAAACTTTGAGACATCCAGTAACTCGTGGCTTTTAGGCAGTCATCTGAGGTTGGTTAAATTACTGACGAGTAGAGCTGAGTGTCATCTGCATAAAAACAATGAGATAAATTAAAATGGTGAATTAAAACACCCTGAACAGGTCGAGACAGGTGGAGTCACCAATTAACCCAATCTGCTCGTCTTGTGGAGACATGCTGACATGCACTTATGACTCCCTGCAGGAAACCCACGAAGGCTGAAGCAGGGTTCGAACCCAGAACCTGCTGTTAGGTGACAGTGCACCAACGCCCAGTGATAACATAGAATAGGTCCAAGAACAAACTCCATGGCCATCAGTACCTACAGTCTTCAGATAAATGCAAAGTCTAACAGAGCATAAAGTGGAAATAACCTCCACACTGCCGTTAATTCAGCACTTGAGCGAACGTACTTCCCATCACTGGTAACATGAGACCGGCCCTGAGTCCTGGCTGTGTGAAGGAGCAGCTGGACTTATACAGTCGACGGTTTCCAAAAAAAAAATCTAAACCCTATAGAGGCTATTCAGATACATAACAAATGGCTCCACAATGCTCCTCAATGGCCCATTATCTGATTCACTCCTTCACAAACCACGGCTAATCAATTTTATGCTTGGTGTGCATCTGTGTGTGTGTGTGTGTGTGGCTGCTGAATGAATCCAGGACTCAGGGATTGATATCGGTGATATCTCTGAGAGGAAGGCTCTGAGGAAGAGGCTGCAGTGTAAAACTTTCCGATGGTACCTGGTCAACATCTACCCCGAGATGAGGATGTACAGCGACACCATCGCATATGGAGTGGTAAGCCAGTGCCGCCGCCGCCGCCGCCGCCGCCTCGCTCTTCATCCCAGATTCAATTCAGTGCTTGCAAAAGCCAAAACAAGGCTAAACCGCGCCTGGGCAAATCATTCTAATCCCTTGTGTTGGGATCCGGATGGCTGCAGTCAGGAACACAAACACTTCACAAAGACAAGGTTTTCTGCAGCAACTTTGACTCTTTCTTTCTTTCTGAGGAAGAATTTCCTCTTGGTTTGTTGTCATGGAAGTAGATTCACAGATACAACAATTAATTAAAGCTTATTTTAAATATAGATGTCGCCAGCAGAATGTTATTAGTCAGGGAAGCCAGAAACATCGACAGCCAGCAGGGTTTTATTTCCACGGTCCTCCCACCTCACATCACTGTGATGCAGCCTAACACACACTGACACACACACCGCAGTGTTACGGCTCTGCTTTCTCTTATATGGGTGATTTCTTTTCTTCTTTCTTGGACTAACTGACAAATGGCGAGGAAATAGGCCGGCCTCATTACATTCATTTCTCCAAGTTAGCTGACCTCATTATTCTACATCTGTGACATGCATTTGATGGGTTAGCCAGTCGTGGTAGTTTGAGGAGTCACTGCATGAGAGCAGAGCGTCATCCTCGTTCAACACAGTGATTAAAAAAAAAGGCGCCTTATAACTAAATCATTTAAAGACAGTGAGCTCTAATTGTTCAGTTATCTTTTGATATGTGCTAAATATGACAAAAATCTTTTTATGTGTGTTTTTATTAAAATCTCTTTTCTCGTCCTGTAAAGCATAATTAGCTGTGAGTGCAGTGTCATGGCAGGAAGTGTGTGTTCAGCAGGTTATACTGTAATGTTTACCATGTTCACCATCCCAGTTTAGCATGCTAAGGTGCTAACATTTCCATTAGGGCTGCTACAAATACTTAAATGAACATAAACTGGTAAAAACAACGCATTAGTATAAACCCACAGTGAGTCATTTAAAAATCTGACAGCAGCAGGAACAAAGGAGTTCTTAAATCTGTTTGTTCTGCATCTCGGCAGATTGAACCTGCGAGCAGACGGAAGCAGAACGAGCTCCCTGAACAGAAGGCGGCTCGAATCTGCCAGAATTTCCTGGGCCTTATTCAGAGCCCGGACCTTAAAAAGGCGAGGAAGGTCATTAAGATTTGTCTCTGCGATCTTACTGCACTTTAGTGAAGAACAGACTCAATAAGACAACAGTGCTAATCAGCATTAAAGACAATACAACTGAGGCTGAATGGTCATAAACCAAAGTACTGGACAAATCCATCCAGTGGCTGTTGAGATTCATTCTGGATTAAAATGGTGGATCCACCGACACCGACGATCCCAGAGCTACAGTGTTTTCATTGGCTAAAACGTTGTTCACATTTCCACACACTGTGTTTGTGATGTTCATTTCTCTCTCCTCCTCCTGATCTAAAAATGTGGGTGAGGAAGTTCTGGGTGGAGGCTAAAGAACCTCCACCTGCTGTTTCCCTGTGACTTTAAGCTAATGCCGTCCCCACAGGTGTCACTTAGTGTTGAATATTCACTGTTTTCTCACTCACGCAGCAGAAATGTTTACACCTGAGCTGCTGCATGGGACCATGTGCTGCCTGCGGATTTAATGATTATCAGATACAAGTAGAAGTCTCCCGAACCAACGGGGAGCTGAATCATCGCCGGCTGAGTTCTTTTGATCCCACGTCTTTACCTAATTCACTCCTCACACAAACCACCGTCCCTGGAACTCCCTACGGTGCAGTTTGTATCTCACAATCAGGCGGACCTTTGTCACGACACGCATGAATAACCCTGAGGGCCTCAGCGTCTGCCCCACGTTCATCAAGCAGAACGCTTCTGATTTACATTTTTATAAAGCAAAAACGCATTGAAGAGGATTCAGAGCATGATTCAGTTTGCTACAGCTCCTTCTGTGTTTTCTGTATCCTTTTATATTTATATTCTGTTTATGTGAATCCTGGTGAAGATGTCTGATGCTGGCATTAGATTGTTACTGTTGGATGTAAACATCTCTCTTGTAACTCTCACAGTAAACACTGCAGCGAGCAGCTCCTAACGCCTGGATAATCATTTCTTTCCCCGGCAGTAGAAATAATGCAGAGCAGAGTTAAAGCGAGCAGGTGGTCGATGTTTCGTTCTCGCTCTGTGTTTAGTCAGGAATTAGATTTTTACCATTATTCGTAGTTTATCAAAATTCAAACAGGCGTCACCCTGATGAAGGCAGGAAAACATCAGGGCAGGGTGAGCTGGAACAGCAGCTTGATGGTTAATATCTGAGTTACACTTAAACACTGAGATATTTCTGATTCTACCTCCTGACAGATCACACCTTTGTTTCTTGTGTCGTCTTCTCTGTCAGCTGAAAAACTCTCTGAAGAACGACCTGTGTCTGGACCAGGGGCCCGACAACGACAACGTCCCAATCCTGTATCTCTGTCACGGGATGACACCTCAGGTTAGAAACCTCCCTCCCTCTCTGCACCACCGTTTCATGCAGCGTGTAGCATATAGCCAGATTTAATATATCACCTCCAGATTTTATTTCCATCTCGGGTTTTTCTTCCTCAATAAAACCTGTCCCGTCCCGAAGAAAAATGGCTCGTCTCTCCTCTGCTTTTAGATTGGATCAAACTCAGTAGCTTTACCTCATAAAACAGGATCAACTTTTCTACTTTGCCCCTCACAGAAACACTCCTCGATGTTTTCAAATACATATTAAACTCCTTCCCATTTTTCATACACCTACATTTAGAGGTGACATGTCCTAACTGAATCCAGCTCAGAAGAAAATACCATCTTACTGAGAAAACACAATGTGAAATCCTGTTTTAGACAGTTTTAGAAGTTCGATCGAACCCCAACATTTGTCTCTTATTTCCGCTGCCTGGTTATTATGTGTCTTTCATTAGCGTCTTCAAAAGTGAATCCCTGGACTTCTTGTCCAGGATACATGTCAGCCCAAACAACAGGGAGTTTAAGTGTTTTCAAATGTTAGCACAGCTGATTATCATTTACTTTCTCCAGCCTTCTCCAGCTCCTATCGATCCCTCCATCCATTATGTCTGAGCAGATTGTTTTCACAGATTGTTTAACCTTGCTGTGACAGTTGTAAACTCGTCTTATAGAGCGAGGCTTGATCTCACATTATTCCTCTCAATTCAAATTAATCTATCGGCCGTTTCGGACGCGTTACGCCCATATTGACATTTACACCGCAGCGCAAATTAAAAGTGATTCAGGAGAAATCTTTAGTGAGAAATCCGTATAATCTCATGGAATCTTATTAAGACTTTGTCCTTAAAACACTCATAAGTCAACTTCTGCAGCCCTTCTGAGCCTTGATAACTTTAAAACTTGCAGATTATAAATATGTTATGTGCTATAAATCTCTCATAAATCCAGGCATATCAAACAAAGGATTGGAGGAGGACCAGCATTCCTAATGAGATTAGGGATCTCCTCTGCAAGACAAATCTAGTCTGCTCTATTTTTATGTTTCAGTGTTACATCACGGAGAGGAATTAGCTCCTGGATTGCCTCTGTAGTGATACAGATACATAAGCTGCTGCACATGTTTGCTGTAGTCAGTCAAAATGTGTCATTGTCAGTGCCGGCTACTTTTCATCCACGGTGCTTTGGGAGAGCCAGACTTTGTACATCGACGTGCTGAAAGAAAACTGCACAAGCACACGGGAAAGGAAGAGTATTACAAAGCTTACAATCCGGCACGTGGCCGACTTTTACAAGAGCGTGTTGTCAGCAAACGTACTTCAGCTCGAGCAGTAATAAAACATACCGACTTAAGAGCAGCAACAATGGAAAAACCTCAGACACATACGGCCTGGCAGCCTGCACCGCTCCAAAAGAGAGCAGCGCAAACAAAAGAATCACACTCGTCAGACTGTTAAACGTCTGGTGTGAAGGAGGCAGGAGGCTGCCTGGGCGTTATCAGACAAATAAGATTAGAGTAAAAGAAGGATCAGCATAAAAGTGAGACAGGCAGCAGAGGTGGTGAACATGGCTCTGATGTTTTTATTTTTAGTAAGAGAAAATATATCAGGGTTCTGATTCAGAGAGAAACCTGGTCCCACTCATGAAATGTTTTCAGACAGGGACTGTGTTTAACTTTCTGCTTTCTACTCAAGTTTTACTCTGATATGGATCGAACTGTTCAAACTGTGTATCAGTAAAACAAAGTAACTCCTCTTCATATATTTTTATGTAAAATCTGTAAACAAATCTTTTCCACCTCTGTGAGCAGAGCGGGGTGATAAAACAATGACGATAATTATCGCAAAATAACTTTTCCTCGATAGAAATGTAAGGTGATACAACGTCGATTTCACCTGAACCAATCACGTGGCTGGACCAGAGTTACGTCAGGTTAGGTTGACTCTCACAGCACAGAGCGTACGAGCTGATGTTCGGGCTCCTGCAGCCGTGAACAGCCGAACATCAGGAGAGGGAGCGAGACAGAAGAGGAAATGACAGAAACAGTGATTGGATTTATATCATGATAAACATCAGGCCCTGTCTGTAAGATGCACCATTTAGTGATTTAATCATGTACAGAACGTCCTTGTTTTGTCAACAATCTCCTGCTTATTCCTCTGTGCAACCCTAACCAAACTAAAGTCGGTGTTACACCAATAAACTGAGCCATCCTATCTGTAAATATAATCAACACAGTCTCTCCCTCCCTCTCTTTTTGAATACACAACATGCTTCTCCTGCTTCATTCCAGCAAATGAGTTTCAGTTTCTTTCAGCTTAATGTGAGCAAACAACTGCCCTTCAAAAATAAAAAATGAAAAGTTGGGAAGGACTCCATCAGAGAGAGGACAATTATTCAGGTTTTCTGCCCGTTCCTGAATTAATCATGAGCTTCTTTTGTGTGCCTTGCCTTGTCTTTCCTTATCCTCCATTCAGTCAGAATGGCTGTATAAATACGCATATTTAGTGTATGTAAATCAACCTCATAGATGTCTTTTTCATAGTCAAGACAACCCGAGAGCAAGCCTCATTTGCTGCATAATTTATTACCTGAATGGTCATATACAGCTCTGGAAGGGCCATTATCTAAATGTCAGCCTCAGCCGTCTGTGTGCTTGTATAGCTGCATGCAGTTTGTTCATAGCAGGATGTGGTGTTTCCTGCAGAACGTGTACTACACCAGTGCTCAGCAGCTGCACATCGGGCTCCTCAGTCCCACCGTTGATGACGACGACAACAAGTGCCTGGTGGATGTGAACAGCAGACCTCGGCTCATCGAATGCAGCTACGCTGCAGCCAAACGCATGAAGCTCCACTGGCTCTTCACTCAGGTGACAACACACGACACATGGTCAGAAAACACAAGGTGAACGCTCAGTTTCCTGTTAATAATCAAGGTAATTTAACTGAGGCTGAGTGCGACAGCAGAACCAACTGTGGAGGCGGCGTTTAATCATGCAAGTGGTTTAATTTACTGTTTGACCGGAGTTCCCCCCAATTCTGCAACTCATTTAGACATGAAGAGTCATCGAAACTTAATGACTGTCTGTCTTCATTAGCGGCTCTGTGCTCGCAAACTGTTTTAACAGAACAAGCAGCCACCTCACAAAATGCCCGTGACACAGAGTGAATTGGATTTGCAGCATGCTTTGATTTGGGCTCAAAAGACCTCATATTGTTGTCTGCTAAGCTGTCAGTGCAGTTAATTATAGATTTTTGTTCTTTTTTAGCCAAATGTCTATAAAATCCCAAATGTGCTTCATATTAGAAGCTTGTTATATTGAGTACAATGTTCTTTTGACTCCTCTGTGCCGCCGCTACAGGTGTGAAAAGGTTTTATATGCTTGAAGTCATGTGTCACATCTCCTCACGCTGAACTTTAAGTGGTTATTTAAGTTGACTTTGTGTAATTCAGTAAGTGGGATGTATTAGCAAGGCTGCAGCACATCATGTCTCTGGAATACGGCATCAATTATTGAACAGAGCCGTCGACAAATTAGAGAAAGTTTCTTCCCCGTTAATTTAAATGTTGCACCATTCTGCACAAAACCTGATTAGCTGGAGATCTTCTTAATCTCTGAGCAGTAACAAAAATAAAATGTGCAAAATGCTTCACTTCTTTCATCCACTGTAAAAGCCTCTAAGTGGTTTTGATCAGCCTTGGTTTGTGAAAGGGATGAATTGTGTGCTTGCAGATTAGTCATGAGTTTGTAGGTGCTGATTAGAAAAACAAACACATGTTCAGTGGGTGGGACTGTACGGTTTGGTTGGTTTGTGTGATTTGTGGATGTGTGTGGGTGGTGCCTTTATTTTTCTGCAACAAATGCCCATTGTTCTGTGCATAGCATAGAAAATTTAATGTAAACCCGAGCAAGCTGTAGCATCCGAAGTCAAACAACAACCCCCCGCCCTCCATGCTATACGCTCACAAACACATTCATTAGCCAACTCCTGGAGGCTGTTTTAAGAAGCAGCAGTGAGATGTTTGGCTGAGAAAACCCCACGACAGCTCCTTTATCAGTTAATGTTCCAGATTTACAGGGATTCTGGGTTTTATTTTGGCCTGGTTCCAGACCTCGGAATAATCGCCCACATCTTCGATTTGTTCAGTGATTCATACAGGTCCGGTGCGGCGCTCGTTGATGGCCGTTTCCTCCGGTTTGAGAAACAGTCGGCCAATCAGAGCTTTGTGGGCAGGATTAGGAATAAGGATGTCGTCTCTCTGAGTGGGAGCCAGAAAAATAGTTCTATCTGTGGAGTGAGGCTGAGCTCACAGAGCATAGTACAGCTTTATCCTCGTCCTTTGAGTCTGTTCTCTCGTAAAAACCCAGAAATATTTATTGAAAAGGCTCCGGTAAAGAACACATCTCACCTTTGTGTCGCCTGTCAAAGTTTGTTTTCAAGTGTTGAATGAGCTCATTGTCACCTCTTGTTGTTGGGGGATAAATAACATCCACTACAACCACACCACGATGAGGCAGAGAAACATCTACTTGACTAAGAGACACAAAGATGAGGTTTTGGGAGAGAAAGTGTTCACAGGATGAAGACTCACTGTGTGCTTTAACAGATGCAGTCAACACTGACTGTCCTGTATTTAAAATGTACTGCAGCATCTACGAGATGTTGTCTGGTACTTTATTAGCAAACAATACACGGACTACTGTGTTTTTTACACAGGTGTGTTGCTTGAAACTCAGACCATGAGGCCATGTCTGAACAGGGTTTAAACAGGTGGTTTAACATGCAGGTAGACTCTGCACTTCACTGATCCAGTGTTTGGAAACAAGTCCTCTGGAGATCCACGTCTACGTCAAACACCAGCTCCTTAACTCGAAGCTTCTCTGTTGGCTTCACAAACAGCAGCTTCAGAAAAGAATATCTGACTGGTTGATTGTGAAGCTTTCGACCACGTCGTGTGGTCTTCAAAGATGCTGAGTTGTCAGTGGAGACGGTGTATCACATCATAAAACATTATAATCTAATATCGCCTCACTCATGCACAGCTCAGCCGAGAACCGCTGTGCCCAGAATGGAGATTCAGTACACAAAGGACAGGAGTTGTACAGATGATACGCTTTAGTTTAACGTCTTGATTGCACTCCTGTGCTGCCTCAGAGCATCTCTACATATTGGTCCATAAACGCCTACTTCCAGCAGTTATTACTATAAAAAATGTCTCTTGGACCTCCGAGACAGGCCAAACTCTTGTGGAGATACAGAAAGAATAATTTAACTCACAGTCTGTACAACCTGTCCAATCCTTAGGTCTTTTTTTTTCTCCCACGTCTCTCTACATTCCTCGAGCAGAACTGCAAAGAGCCTTTTCCTCACAACTCTCTCCACTCTGTATTGAATGGTGATGGTCTCCTCTTCAGCCACTTGCCCTTTGTCAGCCTCGGCACTGTAATGAGAAAATCCTGCCTCGTTTCATCAAGACATGCTGGAATATTTTTGCTGATGTGCTCGCTCTGTTCACACTGTGGAAACAGCTGTCATATTAAAGTTTGTAAATTGTTGGAGCTAAAGGTTTTTCCTCTTCCTCCAGACTCCATACAGTCCAGAGCCAAAGAACCCCAGATAGTTACGCATTCAGTCTGAAATAAAACAGTGGATACTACATTCAAGTATTTCTAACACACAGGGTTTAGGAGGGTCAGAAGTAATTTTACAGAAAAACATAAAGTCAGCAGGTGGACTGCAGCTCATCATTCAGCCAAAGAGCTGCTCAGGGTGAAGAGGTGAATTATCCTCGACCGGCCGAGATGATCAGACTAAAGGCAGAGACCCCACAACAAGGCCAAGGCCATCACACCTCTGGGTATACTTACTATTCTCATTCTAACAACCGGTTTGTCAGTGCTTACATACAACTGTGTATTCAGCTGCTCTGTGCCACATAAGGTCTCTGCCTCACTCTGGAAAGTCTTTTAAAGTCAGTGTACAGCAAATTCAGAGCTTTGTCTCTAAACATGTTATTCACGTTAGAAAATAGTTCCTGAACACATGTAAAGTCACTGTGGAGTCAGACCATCTCTTATCATCCACTCAGCATAACCCCATCCATAAAACTACAGCTGTTCTCATATTAGCACTGTGTTAGCATCGGTGCTTCTCCTGCTCGACTGCAACTTCTAAGAAGTTTTGCTAGCTAGCTATGCCGTCCTCCCCAAATGCATCTTCTCTGGATTCCAGAGTTTACAGAACAGCTCAGTTTCACAGGATTAATTTAGTGAAGAGCCACACTGATGGAGAGCTGAGGAACTCCACCAACACCGTCCTCTGCAGAGACCTGTTTCACTCCGGTTGGTTTTATAAACTTTAATCAGAGACAACGGGAATTCACCGATAATCGGTGTCTCCCTCCTGTCACACCAACACTGCTCACATTATACTTTGTTTTTCTATATTAATAAACATCAGTAATAATCATCAGGACTTGTTTCATGAGTAGTTGAGGACAGAAGCGCCAAAACTGTAATTTCTACACATTCACATCATTAAGAAATTGTCCTCAGGCTCCAAACTTGACTCTGGCTCTGGTGCCTCACAGGGAGCTAACGGGGTGGTAACGGGATGCTAATGGGATTCTAACAGGGAGATAATGGGGTACTAACGGGATGCTAACAGGGAGCTAACGAGGTGCTAACAGGGAGCTAAGAGGGTGCTAACAGAGTACTAAACGGGGTGCTAACAGGGAGCTAACGAGGTGCTAACAGAGATCTAACGGGGTGGTATCAGGGTACTAACGGGTGGTAACAGGATGCTAACGAGGTGCTAACTGAATGCTAATGGGGTGGTAACAGGATGCTAACGAGGTGCTAACTGAATGCTAATGGGGTGGTAAACAGGATGCTAACGGAGGTGCTAACGGTATGCTAACGGGGTGCTAACAGGGAGATACCGAGGTGCTAACGGAATGCTAACGGGTGGTACCAGGGAGCTAAAGGGGCGCTAACGGGATCATGATAACATATACAGCTGGATTGAAAAGCTGCAGCACAGACCTGAGAAAACATAACCAGGGAAAGTACAAAGCGTCTGATGTCTGTGGGTTTCAGACTTCAGTCGTTGATTACAAAGAATTTGTACGTTTTGGCCAGAGGACCCCAGAGCAGAACACAAAGTACAGCTCGCACACACCCAGGCAGGTTTCAGTCTTTAATGCAAAACCCAAGTTAGTATCAGCAGAGGGAGGTGGGGGGGTGGGGCTGGCAGGTCTTGGTTTTCACAGGGAAATCCAGGACAACACAAAACTAGAAACTTGCAGAAATACTTTTCATTGAGACGTTGCCTACCACAGACTGTGGGAGGGTTCTTATACTGCTGCTGAACAGGTGATGTGATACAGGTGTGCAGGGACTCCACAGGCTGGGCCCCGCCTCTGCCAACGACAGCACAGAGACAAACAGAGAGGAGACACAGACAAGAAACACTAGGAAATCTACGAGTCTCACAAAAAGTCAATATGATTTAAATTGACTTCATGTGCATCTGTCCGATTTCCTCTGAAGCCATAAACTTTGGGCACTTTGATGAAGAAGGGCTGTTTCTCGCACAGGTCTTTTTGTGTTACTTAAAGAAAAGGGTGGAAAAGGCAGAATCCGTTATTTTATTTCAACCTGAATGTGCTGAAGCATGGAGCCTGAAGAACAAAGAATCACAGCCTGGACTGTATTTCTCATGTTCCCATAAATCAAAGACTTCCTGTTTCTTGAATAATTGATTTACACAATACAGTTACGGTTTGGAAACGTGATACGAGCCGTGCTTTTCAGTTTTCTTCACCTCAGCACCAGATGTTTTTGTGTCTCTTTTGTGTTTTCTTCGTCTTGTGCTTCTGTCTGTTCATCCAGTGTGTTCTCTCTCAATCTTGGCCTTGCCCAGAAGTAAGCTAATGACTATGCTGGCAATTGCTTGTTTGTTGTTTTTGCCTCGAACCATGTTGATGCTATCTGGCGAGGCCGATGAGGATGGTGGAGTGAATCAGCCAAAACGCACAGAGCTCAGGCTCTCACTCACATCCATTCACAGCAGTGTGGGTTTAAAGAGAGGCACATTATATCGTGAGCACAAATTGTTCTTCTGGAGCTCGGCACAGTTTTAACCAGCCTGCTTTTATCTTTTCAGGGAGGATCCATTCAGAACAGGAAATCAAAGAGATGCCTAGAGCTTGTAGCGAGCAGTGACAATGAGTTCGGCTACCAACTGGCTCTGCAGAAATGCACCGGGCAGAAGTGGTTCATCACAAACGTGCTGTTTAGCAGCTCGTTATGATGGACGGCTGAAAGAAGACCTGAGCGAACACCGGACTGGACCGAGCTGTTTTCTTTTGTGTGCACGCGTGTCTGCGTGTGTGAAAGGGTAAGAAGATGGCACTTCATTCTGATGAGCGGTCGACATCACTTCATAAATGTTAAACATTTTATTTTGCCTACAGGATCAGCCATAGTTGGCGGATATTTTGCAGATTTGACAAGGTAGTTCTTTAGTATATTTTGTGGTAAATACAGTTCAGTCAGATTTTCGTTGACTTTAAAGATGTTATGGTCCAATATGGTTTTGTACTTTATTCATATTTGCTACCGTGTAGCAAGCTTTCTGAACCTGTCCCTGCTGTAAGTATTTTATTTTAGTGTCTCAGGTTTTGTAGGTTTATTATGCGACTCAGCTGTAAAGTTGTGGGAAAATGTTGGAATAAAATCTGAAAACAATGCGTAATTTTCTAAATGTAAATATTTCAAATATTTGTAATATATAACAGTAAAATACCTGATGTAAACGACTGAGTGCAAGTGACTTTTTCCTTTCATTGTTATTTAAATCTCAACATAACGGCCGTCCTGTCAGGGACTGGATCCCAAATAGATTCTTCATTGTCAACACTCTCTGACTTTTTCGCACCGAGAGTTCAATACACCGCACAATAGGAAATACAAACAAAATAAGGAGAGAACCTCTTCACCATCCTGACAGTCTATATGCACCAAATAAAATGCATCTCGAATTCAGACAGCGCTAACAAATACACAAACCAGAAGCAGATATAGAAATGCTGCAGGATACACAGAACAAAACACAACTGATTTATAAAAACAGAAAAACTGATGAACACATGCAGGTTTGTGTCGTTACGTTAGCTTGTACACACACACACACACACACACATACATACACACTGATTTCTGCAGTGCATTTTGTTTTGCTGTTTTCTTCATTTGCTGTTTATCTGCATGTGTTCTCAGCCTTTTATTGAATACTGTACACAC
>NC_066834.1:1464169-1484668 GCF_001640805.2 Lates calcarifer
TCTGGTTATGGCACTCATGTACTTTGGGTATTTATCAAGAGCTACAGGCAATGGTCTGTACTCGTCACGTAACATTTAGTTTTTATTGCTCACAACTTGCTGTTACATTACAGGGCTTCCTTCCAAAAATAAATAAATAAATTAATAAATAAAAGTACAGACAGCAGCCTTTCTTTTTCTCCCTGCCACATTTGCTTGGATATCTGCAGGCATAGAACATCCACAAAATCAGACCACAAGTGATATGACAAGTCAGTGCCATACCACACCGACAGCGTAACACAGCGCCCGGAACAGCTTCACATGCTGTCAAACTGTGTGTTGTGCTAACTGAACTCAAAGGGATGAGTAAGGCAGAGTCCACAGCATTTACTTGATAGCTATTGAAAGTGACACAGAATCTTGCCGACACATAGTGTCATTGTGAGGACAATGTGCAGTAATGGCAGTGATCTAAAGGATGCTGCGTGTTGTGTGACACCATCATGGCATCCGTCTTCCTGCATTCATTTCTTACTCACTATAACTGCAGCTGTTTTATCAGGTGCTCTTAGATTATATCTCACTAAATGAGATGTTTTTAATGTAACGGCTCATCCCTTGAATTATTAAATACATTAACAGTGAGATTTAATGATGTGAGATGTCAGAGAGCAGAAGATCACATCATATCTGGAGAGAAAAATAAGTTTAACAGTAAATATTTTGTGCAAAATATTCCACAGTGTTTTTATAGTCATAGTCATTCACTGGCAACACAGAGCTTTATTTCTTTATTTCTTTCACTCATAATTCCATCACTGACTCCTGTTAGACACAGGCAGATTGTCTAAAATGCAATTTCTTCCAGGTAATAATGGCCATCCATTACCTTCAGGTTCTGAGATTACAATGAGTGTAATTCTCCTCAGATGTACAATAGCTGCTGAAATTAACTGTGATCAATCAAAACTGTCCAGTCCAACATAAATCCTAAACTCACTTGTCTCCCTGACGTCTGTTTCTTGAATCTAAATAGCGTTTGATGTTGACTCATGTCGACTCTACACTCTGCATGATTAAGTTTCAGCCTCTTTGCATGATACTGACTGAGCATGAGGAGACTAAAGGAGCCCCTGATCTTCTGAGCTTCAGAAGGAATTGATTGCCGGAGTCTCCTTGAATCTCTGATATTGATTATTGCCTATGTGCCAACCTAACAAGCCGGGCCTTGATTGTGCACTTAGTGATGACAGAAAATCATTTCATATGAAGCTGGAAGGTCCTACATGTTTTATGTATGTTTTGATATGTTTCCTACATATACTTTTACCCTTGACCTCTGCAGGTGTTACGGCTGCATGTTTCATGGTGCTCCCACCTTTGGTTCCTGATGAGCTGTCAATGAGCTGCACCTGGCGTCAGTGAAGTCCTTCAGAGGGCAGATGCTTCTGCTGTGGGACTGCTGGACATGCTGCCTCTCAGCTTGTTTGTTCCTCTGACTTTGTCTTTTCTTGTCTTGATTTAGTCTTGGTTGTTTTGATATGTTTTTGTTAATAAATGCCATGGGTTTGGCTGGTTTTAAGGTGTTTTCTGTGGCTGATTTGGGTCAATGGTGGAGTGTTGTTCGCTCCAAAGGGCCACTCAACACTTAGCTAATTTAGCTAACTAACAGTAAAGGTGATGGATGAAATAACAACGTAACATAACGAATAAATAGTTGTCGTTAACTAAAAGTAAAGGTAAATAGGAATATTTAGCTGTAGTTGGTGAATGAGCTGCTGAAACATCTGGCTAAAAGTAATAAACTAAACCATTAGCTAAAAGCATGGAGACAACATATATATATATATAGGATAATATAAATAACTTCTGAAATCGATAAAAGTTGAAATACTAGTTAAATAAAAGTAATGGATAAACACTGACAGCTGCAGTAGGTATATTGTTACTAGTGCTGTGCTCACGATTTGATTCGATCACGATCTGAAAGTCCTAATGTAATGAACCATTATTGTTCTGTAAGACTCCGCCGTGACCAAAGTTCAGAGATCACATGTTATCGCTAACATCTATGGTCGCTAACAGGAGCTCATGTTGAACTTTACTGTCCAGCCGAGGCCAGAAAATCAACTACAGTCGATGATGTGTCTGTGCATCGCGATTAAAGAATATTTGGTTTTCAATTCACAGAACGTATGTGGGACCTGATGGTTGCCGTCAGTGAAGGGGTATTACTTGCTCCAGGGCTGTGGCAGTATGGCAGACTGGGAGGCAGGGCTCTCCTATGTTTCTGACTCTGAAGGTGGGCTGCGTAAATCACTGAGGCTGCAGGTAGATTTCAGGCCTGGGCTCCAATGACTCTGATCCATGCTGACAGACTGAAACTGCAGACAGGACTCTGGTGCCTCCCAGAGCAGATGTGAGTACCAGGACGGACAGACTGACAGACAGACAGATAAAGAGATAGGCAGGCAGACAGGAGCACGGCTCAGCTCTCCCCGCTGAGCAGACGGTCTCAGGCCTGGTCATATTACCTCAGCCTGAATGGAGTTTGTCTCCCAGCTGCTCAGCTGAGTCCTCACCTTGTCACTCCACTCTGCTGGGATCTATCCCTGACTGAGCCTATGCTGGGAGACATCTGTCAACACGTGTAACGCGCTCCAGGAACAAAACTAAAGCCTGTACCATGTGGGAGTTAGCTATCAGTGCCAATACACCTCAACCTGCACAGAGAAGCTGGATGGGTGATGGGAGGAAAGAGAAGTTCTTTAACTAATCTAGTCCTCCTTTAATTCACAGGAAAAACTCCTTTAAACTATAATAAATCCCATAATCAGAATCTCAGTGAAAATCCTTTGAGATATTTAATACATTATATGATTATATGTGCCTATGTTCTTAGAGGATGAACATAATTTCCATAATTTGATGCAGATTAACATAAATACATGTTGACGTGATGTACAATTAGCAGCATTATGAAGCAGCTACTGTACAGTTTTAACAGTACGTGGTCTGAAAGAGAAATGGTGCGAAATGTAGTCAAAATCCAGGACTTCAGCAATATTGATGACTCCAGTGTACACACTGTATGGACAATGAATATTCAGCAATTTGGTGAAAACGCCGTCCAGCGGAGGAAAGGGGGAGGGGGTGATTGAGTGATGGTCTCAGCGCTTTCTCTGAAACTTCTGCCTGGTTCAGTTTATTAGTTAATGCTGAGTGGTCGGTCCAAGCAAGACAGAAGGAATGCCAATGCATCTAATCAATATTTATATGATTAAAGCAGCTATTGTATCCAGCTGCGTCACCTGTTGTGCACCACGTCTCCACCCAGAGGATAAAAGTGGGAACAGTTCCTGCTCATACTCTGAGTTTAGCTGCTTATTTCCAGCATTTTAAAATCTGCTGATGAACAGAAACTCAACAGAAAGTCACAGAGAGGCAGAAATATGAATCACCAAAGTCTATATGCTTCTACATGTTCTCCATATTTACTCCCCTCAAGGTAACATCTGAATAAAACGCTGTAAGTATTTTGATTCATTCATTCATTTATTTATTCAGCAGAGTTAAGCTCGGGCTTTTCAAGGATGTAAGTGATGAAATGACTCAGCTCCGAGCTATTTTTTTTTTTCATTAAGAGTTCATAGAAAATTTTCAGACGTGTGAATTTTTTTCTGCATGTTATTCCGTGATATTGTAAAATTTATTCACTCTTATTACTATTTCATGCTCTGAATGCACAATATGTTATTCACTGGACTCCTATGGAACCAGTTCATTTAAAAACAGTAATGATTCCTGACATGCGGCGCACAGAGCAGCAACACAGACATGACATGAGAAAGCCTCTGTCTCTTTTTGAGTGTTAAACTTTGAGACATGATACCTGATATTTAGGATGTTATGTGCCACAATAAGTCATCCAGCTGCTAAATATGTTTGTGCAGACCCGAAGGCTGACTACAATCACATTTCTATTAAACAACATTTTGTCCTGTGTAATTACTTGTGACTAAAAGCAGCTGGCCACATTAAATAGTGCCATAAAAACATATTGTATTTTAAGACTGTTAATAGCTGTGTCATTCCTCTGATATGAAAGCAGCAATAAGCTCTCATTGAGAAGCTAATAAACCTCTATTGGCTGCCTTTTCTCTCCACTCAGACCACAGCATTGAGCTCCAGTGCTGCTGCCACAGACTGATGTTGATAAATGACTTTATTACTTGTTTGGATGTTGAGGGAAGATGTTTTTCTGCTGCCCAGTGCATTAGCTCTTTGTCCTTACAGAATGATGCCAGCAGACTTCACCCAAGGCAGACAGTACATTACACTGACTGGGTCCGTACAGGAGAAGAAGCACCTCCTCTATTTTTCTAGGAAATTGTCTGTCTCACAATGATGCCTCTGGGCTTTTATACAGTGCATTGTCACCTGGATTAGTCGGCTAGGTTATTTTGGGAACGAGCACTCGGCCACCTTCTGGCTGCAAGATGTCTCGATGGGTGAGGACACGGTCCCAAACAAGGTCACAGGGAGAGTGCACATGACAGCTGGTGTCCATCCTACTCAGCACGACCTGGACTCTCAGGAGCTCTGACACCGGCTCTCTGGGAAATCAGAGTCACACATACCAGGAGTTTGTCTCAGTAACAGTGATAATAAACTAAACTAAAGTAATAAGAGTAAAAAACATGCTGCAGTCTGCCTTTGTCCTTGGCAGTGGCAGCAGTGAACCAGATGGTGATGGAGGTGTAGAAATGCACCATCACTGGAAGTCCATCCTCTGCTGGGCCTTCATGGGGAGGGAGCTGATGTTCAGCTTCCACTTGAGGTCCTGGCTGATGATGGTTCCCACAGGATGATAGGTGTGGGTGGGGCTGTGTTCCTCCTGCAGTCTGTAACCATCTCCACTGTCTTCACAGCATCGTAATGCACCGATCTCACTGCAGTCCAAAGAATAGCTGTTGAGATATTCATCTTAAACCATCAAAGAAAAAATAGACACACTTAAATTGCACAGTATGCACTTGGATCTGGATCACTGATTTAAAAAAAGAATATTTTTCATGATACAAAACTGCTTTAGCGTCGCACAAAATTGGATGTTCGGTATTTGGTCTCTTTTCCACTTTTGGCTTATTACAGAGAAAACACTTTAACTTCCCCCCAGGGAGCGCTCTCTTCTCCAGCAAATCTCATGCTAATATCATCAGGCCCCCAGGTGGAGCCCAGTCTGAGTGTAAGCGAAGCTGGAATCAGACACAGGGTTTGTCACTGATGACTCAGACGGTCCCTCAAGCCCAACACAATTTGGCTCACAGGACAGCCACCATTGCTCTACCTCAGCATATTCACGCAGCGTGTGCTCAGAATATCAAACACACTATCAGCACAGGCAGGTTTGGGCAGTTCTGTATGTTCATGTGCTCTGATATCTGCCACGTATGAGCCTCTCCATCAGCAATAAATAAGAGCCAATTAGACGGCGAGCGTGGATACCCTCATGTGATGAGTGAGAGGCGGCAGCAGCAAGTCAGGGGAGCGCTATAAGTTTTTACCACAACATTTACTGTGCTATAGGGGGTGGGTGTTGCCTGGGGAGGGGATTCAATAGGCCAGTGTGTATGAATAATTCAGCCCAGCTATGGTTGTTCTTAATGTGATTCATGTTCTGTATGCCGAGAGTTCAGTCAATTAAATTTGCATTCCAAAGAGGATTTTTTTTCTCCTGCTGTCCAGATTCCTTAATGGATGATTTCTAAACTTGTTGACCCATTCACCACTGCCCTGGAGGTACGATACTCCTGAAGGGTTCATACTCATATGAGCACATTGTGTTAGACTAACAGCTAAAACAAAAGGCAGGGAAATATAACTCTACAAGCAGCTGGACACACTTGTTTTTTTGCTGTTTGTTTTTTACAGATGGATTTTTAGTGTGAGACTCAGACATTCACAGATGTGTCTGTTTGCGTATGTGTGTGTTCTTCTGGGTCTCTCTCAATCAATTTCACAGCATTAAAGACCCAGAAGCAATGAAACAAAACTAAGCTGCTCCAAAAAAGGAAATCCATTATTGTGGCCGGCCTGAATTATAGTTGACGGCCACATTAGAACAATTTATTCATGGTTACAATTGTCACATTTAGAACATCTTGTATTGTACAGTTCATATGTACAAATGTTAGTTACACCCTGCAGCATTTTTTATTTATAAATGTTGTAATTCCAAATTGGACGGTGAAATAATAAAAAACAAAATAATCATCAAACCATTAACTGTGAACAGTGACAGCAGACACAAACTGTAGCTCTGTCTCACAGCAGAACATTTCCCCTGAGACAGGTCTAACTAACAAAGACAGTAACGACAACATTTAATTCAGGTGTGCGACTGAAGCTGAGTCGGCGTTAATGAAACCGGTTACACCTGTGAATCCTGCATTCTCACCATACACCCCACAGACTGTTTCCACACCTATCTGACCACCACAAACAGACTTAAAGCTCTCTGTGTGTGTCTCACTCTGACCTTTACATTCAGTGCTGTGAGCACAAATCGTGACTTTGCCTTTGACTTTGACAGTAGAAAAAGTTGCAGGAAGCACTGCAGCGCCATCTGCTGGTTTCAGCATTCAAAAAACTAAACTAGTTCTCAGTTTTCATGAGTCATTTATTCAGCTCCTTCATTCCTGTATAAAAGGGCTGTCATTTTTTCTTTGCCCAGGCTTGAAAAATGGAAATATACTGTGAATTTTATGATCTTTAATTAGGGTCACACACTGGTTTCTATTCTTCTGTGCTGAAATTACATTTCTAATGTGCATTTTGTGATATTGTTTAACTTCTTCCTTTCACTCAACAACTCACAAACCCGTGGAAAACATATAATGGAGCTTCAGAAGTATTAAACTCAGTGAATTCTCTCTGCGTTTCACAGTGTTTTAGTGGAGGCTTTGGGAGGGTTTTCATATCTTTCTGTTCACTGTTACATCACCCCACTTTAACATCCATGGCACACTGAGGGAGGCTCTGCTGCTCCATTCATGTTCCCTCTATCCAGATAAAGCGTTCAGTCCCTGCTAACGAAAAGCCTCCCCGCAGCATAACACTCGTACCACGATGCTTGAAGATAAAGCTGGAGCAAGATGGATGCTGCAACATGCTCCCACTCAGCAGAGCGCTCTGTCTCACATCTGAAGAGTTCGTTTTTATTTCATCAAAGTCCTCTGTCTTTTTTTGGAGGCTCCAGACTTATCCTCATACTTTTTCTCCTTCAGGCCGATTACAAAGGCCACAGTTTTATCACTTGCTGAACTTATTGACGTCCCTCTGGCAAGGAACACAGTCATTTTGTATTTCTGTCATTGCTCTCCTTGGGTCGTGGTGTACTCCGTAATCAGCAGCCTTTATGTAACTTCCCTATCCCTGGGTTCTTCCACAGTTTATAGTGTCTTAATTGTGCAGTCTATCAGGCTCCTTTAGACAATAAATGCTCCTTTAAAGTAGAATTATTATAGTGTGCCTCTCAGCAGATCTACGACTTCTCACAAGCCTGTCTCTGGAATCAGTTCGGTGGATGTCACGGCACAGTCTGAGCTTTAATGACACAATGGGGCGGATCTGTTTTGTTCAAGTCCAGTCAAATGAGAGTGACATGTTGAAGGGATGTTTCACTCAAGGGCATTTGAACGCCACATTCAGTCCCTTTGAGGTGTCACTGTCGGCCGCTCATGAATTCAAACATGTTCAGGTTTTAATCTTTCATTCATGCGTAAAAAAAAAAGTGAATAAAAAATCACTGAGACGTTCAATGTCAAGTTGGGAAAACGATTGAAAGTGAAAGATCGTTCTTGACTTTGGAAACAACAACAAGCAAAAACATCTCCCCACAACCTCCACTCAGGATCTGAGTAAACACTGAAACTGCCTACTTTGCAGTCTACTGTACGTCTGAGTTGAGACTGTCAGCTGTTGTTTCCAAGGTCAAGATTTTCAAGAATGAACTTCAACACATCTTTATAAAATGAGTCTCCAGGCATCTTATTAGTTTCCCTTGCAACCCAAACACTTGCAAGTTACATTTTTGAAATAACCCTGAATTGAATTTAAGGCATTGTTCTTATAACTGGAGCTGGTGTTGCAAACCTCCCTGCATGAATTCATCAAGTGTAAAGTGTTAAAACTGGCTTTTAAATGACATTAAAGTACAGTACCGATTCACTTTGAGCTCTTATGCATAAGTGTGATTGTAAGGTGTCAAGAAAATCCTCTCTCTGCTCGATGCTGAAGGTCCAGACGAGGTTCAAACAGCCCACATCAAAGAGAAACAAAGCAAACCGCCGCAGTCATAACCGAGCTCTGACTGAAACTGGACTGTTTTTGTTCAAGTGCAGAGCTAGCCTTTGCTGACTTTATTGGCTCACTGGGCTTAATTAACTTGGAGTGGAGTGTTTACTGTCAGACAACTGGCTTCATTTTGCTTTTTGATGAATGATTGATGCCCTCAGGGGTGAAGCAGCAAACGAGTGCAAGCATAGAAAAAGAAAGTCTAATGCTCCCTCGACTAACGGGGAAAAATGATAAAGTAAACATCAGGAAACAAACATCTTTGAGAGGGATGGGATTAGGTATATCAGTATGTGTCAATAAGAATACCTGCAGGGAGTAACCTTTTAATCCTCACTCAGTGATGAGATAATATCACTGAATAAACAGGCTTCCTCCGTCGCTGTGTGTTATTGTGTTCAGCTGTTAGTCTGCTATATTCATCAGATTTCTGTAAGTAATTCAACTCAAGGTCCTCTTACTCTGTCAGAGCTTTCAGCTGCATCTTCATCAACATGTGGATCATGTGTAGAGATGTTTGTTAGTGTGAAGTTTTAGGCCTGAGAGGGGAACATGACTCTTTATATCACGAGTCGATGTTTTTTTTTGAAAGGTTAATTATGAGGAAGAGTTGTCATTGTGTATTTCACATGAGAGTCGTGGGTTGTATCTCACCACCAAACGCGAAAACTCCCAGACAGTCTGGATGTACAGGTCTGACCGTGTCTCAACAGGTCTGGGGAAAAGTGCTGACTCCACAGTTTTAATATCTTTGCTCTTCACCTACTCAGAGACGCAGTAAAAGTCCATGAGTTCCTGTAATAAATCAGCATTTTATCTGGATTATTTTCATCTCATGGCCTTATCTCAGATGGGGCGGCACCGTGTAACCTGAGCCACAGGGAGGCGTCACCACTCCGGTCTCACCCTGCAGTCATTTACCAGCAGATGGAGGAAGTGACTCATCCCGACAAGTCAAGAGAACAGTAATACGGGTGTAATGTTCTCAAAACAGTACACAGGAACTTCTTCTGAAACTGTTACACCCTCAGCTCTGACTCCAGTGTAAATAAAAGAGGTCATGAACAGCCATGAGATGAACACAGAGCCTGAAAACCTGCTCTGACACAGAGACAGACATTTTGTCCTAATGGTGGAGCAGAGGGAAATGTCAGGTGATCATTCTGAAAATCAGGATTCATCCTCAGGGGTCCATGAATATCTGTTGCAGATTTTATGGAAATTTTTCCATTAGTTTTGAAAGGTCAGGTAGTCACCGAAGTAATTAGGTATCCTCTGGGGACTGTTCATATCTGTGGCAGAAACTGGAGGGTTGGTGGCTGTACTGTATGAAAACTCCACCCCAGCTGAGCGCTGGCTGGAAGGTTTGAGTCCTGTGTCAACAGCTGTCAATCCTCGAGGAAAAACACTGAATCCCTGCCGGCTCCTGAGTCGATGCCCTGTGGCTAACCCTGCGCTCGGACATCGCTGCAGAGGAAGGCGAGAGCACCGAGTCTCCCTGAGAGGATCAATAAAGTTTCACAAGTGAATTTACAGTCCTGTCAATCTTGTGCTGTTCTGGTGGAGGATCATTTTCACTGGGAAAAGGAAAGAAATGATGAAAATGTTTTGCTTGACTGACTCTCAGTGTTTTCTAAAAATCATGAGAATAAAAGTGAAGATGATGACAAACCTGTAAGGAAACCCTGAGGCAGAGGTTTTTACTGAAGCTTTCTGAGTCCCTAATCCTAAACAAGGAATCACATCAGCCTAAGTCATGTTGTGTACATCTATGGAACACTTACCACATCAGGCAGGTGGACGACGTCCGGATCAGCTGCTCGAAATAAAGAAATGAACCAATGCTTATAGTAAGAGACCTGTGGAGAGACACGGCCTGATACTACAGGGAGACTTAATAATAAAAGAAAAATACCTTAGAAGGACAAATTCCTGCAAAATACCAACTCAACTTTATCAAGTAATAAGGCACAGGTATGAGATACTGCAGTTTTAACTGAAATTATGAGATGAAAAGTCACATTTATTAGATTATGAGTCAAAGTTTTGACTTATCATCCATAATACTGACTCAATGAGTCAAAATTTAGACTTTGAACTATTTTTTCTGTGTGTTATTTTCTTTAATAACTGATTAATTGTTCAGAAAAATATTAATAATTATCATTATTTCCTGTATCTATGTTAACTTTTGTTGTCTAAAATGTTGAGTTTACACCCAAAACTGATAAAACTACCAAATATGTACATTTGATATGTCGGTGTTAATAACTGATCAGAATTGTTGTCAATATATCTTCTTTCAGTCGAGTTATCAGTCAGTTATCTTATTATTTCAGCTCTAGAGAACCAGCTTCTGCCCGGACACCTGAGAAGTGAAGTCCCGCCTGAGTTATGAGCGGCTGTGAGGCGTTAAACCGTCTGTACAGCCTCAGTTTCCTCTTATTGATCACTGATCAGTGAGGTTTGGTTTGGATTGCGAAATGTTCCTGTCCTGTTTACGGCTCGTGACGTCGGCAGGGCGTGATGATGACGCGTGAGACAGGCGCCATACAAAAAGCGTTTCACATGACGTAGGCGAACAGTCAGCATTCTTTCTCCGCCGGGCCGGTAACGACCAAGTCTGAGCCGTCGTGTCTCTGCCGTTTTAAAACAAAACCTCACCGGGTTTAACGCGACTTTTTCAGCTCTCTTTTCTATCCCGTCTTTATATTTTTTTCTCTTGGTTTACCAAGACAACAACTACGCTGACGTCCTGTTTGTAAAGGTAAGCTGTGTCGGTGTTTTTCCGTGTCTGGCTAACGTTAGCTAACCGACCGGTTCGGTAGGAAGTTCGTTTTAGCTTGATTGCCATGTACGAAGGTGTAAAATACCAATCTGGATTTTCGAGTTTAGCGTCAGCTGAACTCGTTGACATGGAAAAAGTCGTCCCGTGGTGGTTTCATATTCAGGGAAAGCTTTCCCCGGTTTGTGGGGGGTTGTTTACAGCCTGTTAGCCGTTAGCCGTTAGCTCACCGGCGGCCTACTTAGCAAACCCCCCCCCAGATGTCGCTGTGTGGACATCCGGTGTCTGAACAAAGACCTCATAAAAATCAGCTGTTTTTCTTCTCGGTGTTCATCAGAGTCCTCTTTATATCTGGATTCACACCGGTTTCTCTGGTTTATATGAAGACATTAATACGTTTTTCAAAAGGTTTTAACGACGTTTTGTTATTTTGTAGATCTGAACATTATGAGGATTTATATATGTATATTATATAGGTGTGTGTGTGTATCGTAGGAAAAGCGTAATTATGGGTAAAAGTGTTTGTGAAATTGAAACAATTTCGTAATTATGAGGCATGGATTGAGTTATAATTCCCCAGACGTTGGATCAGGAGAAAGCCAACCAGGGCACATGTAATCCAGGTACTATGTCGAAATCTGCTTCCCCCCTCGGCCAGTGTTTCCTGTAAAGCAGCGCGTCCTCCATGTCTGAGGTTAGATTTAGGGAATATGCTCTCAGCTCGGGTACTTCTGCTCGATGTGAGGGTACGGTCAGGAGGCCTGGCTGGGTTTAGACTTGTGTTAATGAGAAGTACAAAGCGGTTTGGAAACAAACGTCGACGCTTCTCCTCCACCGCTCTGTGCTAGGCTAACCCCGTCCGTTTCACATTCACTGGTACGGACACGTGTTGGCGCTCATGTGCTCAACAATTAGGTCAAACTCAATTGAACAGACATGAAACCGAAACCTGCTATTGAAGATATTATTATCTCGGGATTGTCATGTGCCTGATAAACCTCAAATCACAGTATCTGCGGGTCTCCAAGGCCTCGATTTCAGGCTCATCAGAAACGGGCCTTGCAACAGATTCAGGTCTAAAATGTTACTTATAAATGTGTTTGTATGTGATTTTGGCAAAAAAAAAAACTGTAGAAAAGCTCCTTTACTTTTGTTCCAGGTCTCTGATTTTAGGTAAGATTCGTGTGGATGTGAAATAAATGGGTTATTGTTTAAATAGGTTAATCCATCCATCCATTTTCTGCTGCTTACCCAGGTCCAGGTCGAGTTAAATGATCGATTAATGCTCTAATAGGGAATGATACAGTTGGGAAGGAGTGACATAATGACAGTGAATTAATGCAGTTTGATAATAAATTGTAGGCCTTGCCATCACCACTAGGTTTCATTTGGTAATCTGTGCAGAAACCCTGTCAAATATTTGTCTTAATGTTACAGCCACTCGCTCTCAGCTAATTTGTCTCTGTATATCTGTCTCTACTTCCAGGTCGCTCTTTCCTGCCCCACTCCCAGACCTTTATTCTTTTCAGATATTCTTTGTCAAGCCGCCAAAGTGGAGAGTGTCGTCGCACCAGGGGGTCCTTCTCGTTTCAGGTATTAAACACAACCACACTTTGCATTTTCTTCGCTGAAAATCCTCACAAACAGCTCACAATAAAAGTTAGGCTCACGTTTTCTTATGTTAAGTTAAAACAGTTTTTTTTTTTTTCTTTCTTTTTTTTGGTATCACAGTGTAGGGGGAGGAGGTGGGGTGCACCTCAGCACTATCCCAAGACTGTCGGCAACAGGTGATTTTCTAAATTTTCCTTTCACCTTAAACACTCTTAAACTCTAAAATCCACAAGCCTGTCCACTTATTTTATGTCAGCACATCTGGAGATACTGGGTGTCTAATAAATGGCTTCTTTGCCCACACTGATAGGAAGGTGGTTTCCTGTTTTGAGGATAATCAGCTGAGTTCTTTTTAAAGCAAAAATAGTGAAACACATTGTCAGGTTCCAGCTCCTCAGATGACAGGATTCACTGCTTCTTTGTCTCTTATAAAACTAAAGTGAACGTCTTTGTTTTGGACTTTTGTTCAGACAAATCCAGACACGTGACGTCGCCTCAGGCACTGACATGTTCAGTATTTTTAAGTCCCTATTCTTAGACCAAAGGATTAATAAAATAATCAGAGGAATAGCAGCATGTAAGAGCAACGTCTTCACGTCACTGGTTCAAAAGTGTACAACATAAAACTGGCTGCATTCGTTATTGAAGCAGCTAATAATCAATTGTAACTGAGGAATTGTGGTTGTCACAGATGTGAAAACAGATCCAACCATTTAAAGCTAAACTTATTGAGGACAGTTTAATACATCTGAAGGATTGCAAAACAGCAGAGCAGATGATGGTGTCACATGCTGGAAATGTGACCACATTCTCTGAAAAACTCTTTCTCCACAGTCACTTCTGTGCAGCGACTGAAATTTGTTTGGTAATCAGAACACACAACAGTGCTGTCAGGCGTAACAGGGCCTTTTGTAACTCCGCACCGTGGATCAGGGCGAGATGCCGGAGATGTATGGTGTGTTTTCCTGATAAATGTTTCTGTATTGTAACGCTGGCTGTGTTCTGTGTTCGTTGCAGCGAGTTCCTGGGAAAACCCCAGGTTCTAGCGTTCAGAGATGGGTACCTTCTCGAAGCACTAGACGAGATGCCAACTCCTCCAACGAGAAAGGGCAAAATGACGCGATCTTCAGGAAAGTGAGAGGGTGAGTCTCCATTTTCATCCATAATTTAAATCGTAAAGTTGGACCTGAATGTAATGTTGGTAGATTAATGCCATTGCTCTTCTTTTAGCATACTTAATAAGCTGACTCCTGAGAAGTTTGACAAACTGTGCCTGGAGCTCCTCAATGTGGGTGTCGATTCAAAACTTGTCTTAAAAGGAATCATCTTGCTGGTGAGTTTCTTCTTTTGACTGTGTTCATCTTTTATTCCTGTAACCTGTTGAGACAGAAACTTCATCTTTTATGTTGTTCCTTCAGATTGTTGACAAAGCCCTTGAAGAGCCCAAGTACAGCCAGTTATACGCTCAACTATGTCTCCGCCTGGCCGAGGATGCACCAAACTTTGAAGAGCCATCAACAGAAAGTCAAGCCACTCAAAAGCAGAATACTGTAAGTTTTTAAAAAGAGGATTAACACTTCACGTGTTTCAGGTATGTTCTGTTTCTTATGTGGGTTTTGAACATGCGGTGTTTTACAGACCTTCAGAAGGCTTCTGATCTCCAAGCTTCAAGATGAGTTTGAAAACCGCCAGAAATGTTGAAAGTAAGTGAGTTTATTTGACACAGCTACAAAACACAAATTTCATCACGTCTTGTATGAGTTGTTCCTTATTTTTTTTTTTTTTTTTTTTGTTTTTTTTCCCTGTAGTCTTTGACAAAAATGACAACCCACTCACCTCTGAGGAGGAGGAGCAACGTGCGATTGCAAAGATCAAGATGCTGGGCAACATCAAATTCATCGGTGAACTTGGCAAACTCAACCTCATCCACGAATCTATCCTTCATAAGTGCATCAAAACAGTAAGTTCTGTTGAATAACATTTACACAGTTAGAGGTGATTGTCAGTTAAATCATACTGAATGTCTCTTATTTCTTTTTAAGCTTTTGGAGAAGAAGAGAGAGTCCAACTCAAGGACATGGGTGAAGATTTGGAATGCCTCTGTCAGATAATGAAAACAGTTGGACCTAAGCTTGATCATGACAAGGCTAAGGTGAGTAAATGAGGAAAACATCCCACCAACAGTTTTGTCTTAAAACCAGTTTGTTCCACTTAATAACTGATAAATTCTCCCTCCAGTCTTTGATGGATCAGTACTTTGGCCGCATGCGATCCTTAACGAACAACAAGGAGCTGCCAGCGAGGATTCGTTTCCTGCTGCAGAACATGGTGGAGCTGCGAGACAACAACTGGATGCCTCGCAAGGCTTACGTTGACAACGGACCAAAGACGATCAACAAGTTCGTCAGGATGCAGTAAAGGTTAGTCTGACTGGTTGATACTTACTGAACCGCTCGTTAAAATCAGTGCACAGATGTCGTCTGTAGTCTACACGTCGCCTTAGATTCTGGTTTGTCTTTGCAGGATTTGGGTGTTTTTATTCCTCCTCCAGCCGATGCAATGAGGAATGACTTCTTCATGGACAACTCCTCCTTCCTGCCAACGAGGATGAAGTTTGACAGGGAAACTATCGGTGGGGCTGGCTGATATGTTTGGGCAGATGCCAGGTATGTCGCAGCCTGAACGACGAGCTGACACATCAACCAGAGTCGATCCTCTCTGTCCGTGTGTCTAATGTTTGTTGTCTTGTTTTGGGAAGGGATCAGCATTGGTACAGGTCCAGGAGTCATTCAGGACCACTACTCCCCGACCATGGGCCGTCACCGCACAAACCCACTCTTCAACGGCCATATTGGAAATGGCAACGGCTCACACCAGCCTCAGTTTGAAGCAGGAAACAAACCTTTCATAAAACCAAACCAGGTACATACCATGATGTAATTATACAGGTTATTTTTAGCAGCCTGTGCAGTCATCGAGATTTATGCTCATGCTGTGAAATCTGTTTTTAAAGGGGCAGAAATCACCGGTTTTCAACCATAAACAGAATCACTCAGGGCAGATGCAGTCAAAGGACATGGCTTCACGATTCGGCAAGAAAGGGAAACTCAATGCTGATGAGGTACAACAGCTCTCATTTAAAGTTTACTTCTGGTTTCCTTGTCTTGTCTTCTTGAGTTTTTTTTTTTATGTTGCGACTGGTTCAGGCTCTAAGAAATGTGGAATAATACTGTGACATCGTGTCTTCACCCCTCCAGATCAGTCTGAGGCCAGCACAGTCCTTCATCCTGAACAAAAGACAAGTGCCAAAGCTGCAGCCTCAGATGACTATGATTCCTTCAAGTGCCCAAGGTTCCCCTCTGGGACAGGCAAGTTTTACACATGAAACGAATACATTAAACTGATTCAATACTCAGAGGTTCCAGGAAACATCAACCTCTCTTTCTTTGTGTAGTCTCCACAGCTCGGTTTGAAGACCAACCCTCCTCCCATTCAAGAAAAACCTGCCAAGTCCAATAAAAAGGCTCCTCCTACGAAGGAAGAGTTGCGTAAAATGACTGTAAGTTCCTCACAGCTCCGCTCTTCACTTCCCTCCCACACAGTATTCTGTCTGATCAGCACATTAAGTCTGACTGGTCCTCTTTAATTTCAGGAGACGCTGCTGACGGACTACCTGAACAACAAGAACGTCGACGAGCAGTGAACGCTGTGAAGGAGATGAAGCCTCCCAAGTACTTTTTGTCTGAGATGCTGAACAAGATCGTGGTTCATTCCCTCGATCGTTCAGACGAGGATAAGGAAAACGTGAGCGCCCTGATCCATGCACTCTGCACCGAGGGCCTCGTCACCGGAAAACGTGATGCAGGTCAGTGCTGTGTTAAAACAGACTGTAACATACAGACCTCAGGTTGACCAGATTATTCAGTACTACCATACCTCGCTTTTTAAAACAGGCCTTTCTGAGTGTTCTGGACCAGTGTCCCAAGATCGAGGAGGAGGTCCCCCTGGTGAAGTCTTACCTGGCTCAGTTTGCAGCGCATGTGATCGTCGCCGACCTGGTCAGCATCACAGATTTGGCCCATCAGCTGGAGAACGGTGCACATTTCCCACTCTTCCTGCTCTGCCTGCAGCAGCTGGTCAAACTGAAGGACCGTGAGTGGCTGACTGACCTGTTCCAGCAGAGCAAGGTCAACATGCAGAAGATGCTGCCTGGTACGTCCACACCCTCTCTGTCTGGACCTGAAAAGTTCAGTTTTTAACGACCTTTGTTATGAGGCGATGGATGTGTGAACGAATGTCTTTCTTTTTCTTCCTGCTGTAGAAATTGACCAGAACAAGGACAGGATGCTGGAGATCCTGGAGGGCAAAGGGCTCAGCTTTTTGTTCCCGCTGATGAAGCTGGAGAAGGAGCTGCTGAAGCAGATCAAAGTCGACCCGTCTCCACAGTCCATCTACAAGTGGATCAAGGACAACATCTCGCCTAAACTCCACACTGACAAAGGCTTCGTCAACATCCTCATGACCAGGTACAGTCGACAGTGTTTCCTGCGCGGCTGGTTAATCAAACACTAAACGATATCCTACAGTGCACTCATTGTCCTGTCGTCCTCTCCAGTTTCTTGCAGTACATCGCTTACGAGATCAACCCTGACGACGATGAAGAGCAGCTCGCAGCGCCCACTAAGGAACAGCTGGACGAGGAGAAAGCAGCTGCTGCTGTCTTTCAAACCAGTGATGCAGAAATTCCTACACGACCACATCGACCTGCAGGTCGGAGCTCTGTACGCTCTGCAGGTGCACTGCAACACCAAGGCTTTCCCCAAAGGTACGCACACCTGTAGTCCGGTACAGCAGCGTATGGCTGTTTTATTTAACAAACGTAGCTAGAGAAGCTTTCACATTTATCACTCACTCTTTTTTCTTTTTTAGGAATGCTGCTGCGTTACTTTGTGAACTTTTATGACATGGAAATAATTGAAGAAGAAGCCTTCCTCTCATGGAAAGAAGATGTCACCCAGGAGTATCCAGGGAAGGGAAAAGCATTATTTCAGGTACATTATTACATTTTATTTTAGTTTATTTGAATTACACCCCGACAGTAAACTGCAGATCTACGTGTTTTCTTGCTCAGTAATATTCTGAGATACTGTGATGTGTAAACACATCATCCGGGGCCTGATTGTTCTTTGCTTCATATATTTAGTGGTGAAGATGTTCAGAAAGACAGGCGGTCTGTAAGAAGCTGAGTAATGTGGTTTCAGTTTGAAACGTCCCACATGAGATTAGAACAGATGATTATACTGACCTACATGTAAATGTGCTCGTTATCTGAAGCTGCTCCAGAGCCCATCTGTGGTTTGAGGCTCACTCTAAAGCAGATGTTGTGTTGATGTTGCAGGTGAACCAGTGGCTGACCTGGCTGGAGACCGCAGAGGAAGAGGAGTCAGAGGATGAAGATTACTGAGGAACAGGCCAAAGCCATGTGTTATCAGGATGCAATGAATGAATTTCTTTCTTTTTTACTTTTGTAATGTTTTTGTCTCCACATGTCCTCCCCTCAGTCTCGACCCACCTCCTTCCCTCTCTTCTTGTTTATATTTTCCAACCACTGTTACAATCCACGTCACTATGAAATGCTTTGTGAGATCAAGCCAGCATCACCATCATCTTATTGTATTTATGCTTTTTCTTTCTTTCTCTCTTGTGATGTCCTACAGCAGATGTTTTATACATTTCAGTTATCTTGGGTTATGTTTTCTTTAACAGTCGGCGGTATTTTTGCAGGAAAATGAACCAGCACTAAAACCTGACCCATTTTATCACCGTTTTTACATCTGGTAGGAGTCACCAAGTGCTGCCGTAACTATTTAAACTGTTTACAAACGAGGAAAGGCTCCGACATACTGCAAAGAGCCTCTCCTCTGTGTTTTATCTGCATTTGTTAATCAGTTTTTAGATGCACTTTGCTCAACATCTTGAGTCGTTGCAATAGTAAAACACTTTCCTTGATTTATAATGGTTTTCCTGTGCTGGTGAAATCAGACCATTTTGTCTCAAATCAAAATCTTAATCTGGGTTTGATTCTGCAACAATAATGGCCTATTTTATTTGCACAATGTGATTTTGAGTTACCCACCTTTACTTAAATGAATCGAGAACTTTTTTATGTATGAAACCTTTGTGCTGTTAGGAATGAATCTGTGTGGCCTTGGCTTTTTTTAATTTATCGATTTAATATGGATATACCTCTAACGTATCTCGGACTATACTTGAATGTCTCGGGTTTCAACAGTGAGACAGCCAAAGCTTAGTTTCCTGTGCTAGATGTTCACCACCATGTTTGTCAGGTTTTTAAATGGTCTTTTTATCTTCATCAAGAAATTACAGAGAATGTACTGTATGTGTACACTTTAACCTACCTTTGGAGTCACTGTCATTTTACCAGTGTACAACTACAGATCAACCTTGAATAAAGTTTAACAGTTCAATTCTTTGTCCTGAAGATTTTTAACGGCGGCATCACAACCACTGCAGCAGCAGCTTTACAGCTCATTAGTTTCAGAAAGCTGCTGCCTGCAAACTGCTCGTGTTAAATTTCCTTTGTAAAGGCCGATGACAACAATTATTATTTGCAAACTGAAATGAATACATGTATTAATGTCATGGTCATGTTTGATGTAAATGATGAGGATTCGTGTCTCACCATGATTCAGGCTGCTGCTAAAGTCCAGCTTATTCACAGTGACACTTCACCAAAGCTGATGCTAAACAGTGATGATGCTGCGAACACAATCACTATAAGCTGTCAGTCTGAGAATGACACAGGAGCAGGATCTTACACAACTCTGTTCTTTTTTTATTTGACATTTTGTTGAAGCATCTTCCCATTTCGCAGTCAGTGTCTTCTCTGACTGAGATAGAAAATAGATGTTTACACCTTTTAGTTCACCTCAAATCACCTGATCTACCTTTAACAAAACAGCATCTGTGAAAAGACGTTTCCACTAAGACGTGAGAAATAAAACACTGAGCCAAAATAACTACACTCTTCTAGACTAACTCATTATATGGACAGAAATCCCTGCTCTTCGTAGGAAATAAAAACGCAGACGTGGAGAGTTTTACATGAGACAAGTCTGTGGGGAAGATTTAATCGCTGTCGTCATCGTCGTTGTTGGAGCCTTCGGGTTCAGAGCCGTTGTCAGAGCGGCGCGGGGAGCCCTCGTTGTCCGATCCCGCCTCAGATCCCCTGTCCGATCCTCGGTCTGACGGCGCGGCAGGCGAACCGGGCCGGGACTCCTCGTCCGATCCCGACCGACTCCTCTTGCTCTCGTTGTCCGACTGCTCCGAGTCGGACTGCCGCTGCACCCTCCTCTTCTTCACCGGACGGTCGCTGCCGGAGTCGTCATCCTCGGATCCCACGGAGCGCCGGGGGCTGCCGGCCTCGCTGCCCGAGCGGTTCCTCCCTCCGTCCGAGTCGCTGTCGGACGCGATGCGCTTCCTGTGGCCGCCCTCGTCATCAGACCCTGAACCACTGTCTCTCTGGTGTCTGTGTAGGAGAAGGAGCACCAAATTATTTTCCTGCTGATTCACTAATGTTTGCAGCAGTTTAAACTCTGACTCGGAGGACTTCTCACCTGTCTTCAGCTATTTTCAGTCCATCCTCATCTGAAGACGACTCAGAGGAGGAGATGATGGCCTTGGACTTGATCTTTCCTTTGAGAGACGGTGGCAGACGCTCAGGCTGGGGCTAAAATGATGAG